>NC_053389.1:449632001-449932001 GCF_905171765.1 Bufo bufo | reverse complement strand
TCCGAAATTATTAAAGATGTGGATAATATCGAAAGAGTCAGGTAAACTGCCAGACTCATTGAGGGAAGCTTTAATTACACCTTTTCTAAAGCCCGGGAAAGACCCAATGGTACCAGATTCCTATCGCCCTATCTCATTGATTAATACAGATAATAAAATATTAGCAAAGATTCTGGCAGCTAGGCTTGGGGGGGGGGGGGGGGGGGGGGGTAATGCAAGGTCTTGTGCATGAGGACCAGGCAGGATTCATGCCGGGTAGAACCACAACTGAAAACATTATGAGGTATTCTATGAACATCCAAATGGAACCCACAAACAGGGGGGAGAGAATGATCTTAACTATAGACGTCTCAAAAGCATTCGACACCATAGAGTGGCCCTTTTTAATGGGAACCCTGAAGAAAATGGGGCAGACTTAATTAGGCAAGATAAAGATATTGAAGGCTTCAAGTATGGATCTTATGAAGAAAAAATTGCCCTGTACACAGATGATATCATGCTGTTTGTGGGTTCCCATGGATCCCATGGATCACTTACCAGGATTTTCGAGATCTTTGAAGAGTACAGCAAATATGCTGGACTCAACATAAATTGGTCTAAGTCGGCGTGTATCCCGATTGATCCCTTGAATGGGCTAATACCAAGTCAACTGGAAATTAAGAGAGTAGACGAACCAGTAAAATACCTAGGGATCCAAATAACGCCTAACTCCAAAGATTAAGTTTGATTAAATATAATACCTAAAATACAAGAAACTAGGAAGGAAATAGAAATATGGAAAAAAACTGCATGTCTCAATGGCAGGTCGAATTTCACTAGTGAAAATGTGCATTTTACCCTCTATGAATTATATATTATGGAATGCGCCGATAATAATCCCCAAAAAGATTTTTAAAAAAATAGCTTCTTTACTGGCAGACTTAATATGGCGTGGCAAAATAAGAGCACAAATATTGCAGACACGAGAGAAGGGAGGACTATCAGCTCCGGATATGGAGCCATATTTTCTCTCTGGCCACATTAGAAATATGATGATATGGAGCAACTCACAAAGATACAAAAACATGGTGGCAGGTATTAATAAAAAACTGGATAGATGCAGTATTTTTCAAATAGTGGAAGCTGATATTCTGTCACAGCAGCAAACCAGTAAAATACCGCTATTTGGGCTATGGACCATAGAAACATAGAAACATAGAATGTGTCGGCAGATAAGAACCATTTGGCCCATCTAGTCTGCCCAATATACAAAATACTATGGATAGCCCCTGGCCCTATCTTATATGAAGGATGGCCTTATGTCTATCCCATGCATGCTTAAACTCCTCCACTGTATTTGCAGCTACCACTTCTGCAGGAAGGCTATTCCATGCATCCACTACTCTCTCAGTAAAGTAATACTTCCTGATATTACTTTTAAACCTTTGCCCCTCTAATTTAAAACTATGTCCTCTTGTAGCAGTTTTTCTTCTTTTAAATATTCTCTCCTCTTTTACCTTGTTGATTCCCTTTATGTATTTAAAAGTTTCTATCATATCCCCTCTGTCTCGTCTTTCTTCCAAGCTATACATGTTAAGGTCCTTTAATCTTTCCTGATAAGTTTTATCCTGCAATCCATGTACCAGTTTAGTAGCTCTTCTTTGAACTCTCTCCAAAGTATCAATATCCTTCTGGAGATATGGTCTCCAGTACTGAGCACAAAACTCCAAATGAGGTCTCACTAGTGCTCTGTAGAGCAGCATGAGCACCTCCCTCTTTGTACTGGTAATTCCTCTCCCTATACACCCAAGCATTCTGCTAGCATTTCCTGCTGCTCTATGACATTGTCTGCCTACCTTTAAGTCTTCTGAAATAATGACCCCTAAATCCCTTTCCTCAGATAATGAGGTTAAGACTGTATCACTGATTTTATATTCTGCTCTTGGGTTTTTACGTCCCAGGTGCATTATCTTGCACTTATCAACATTACATTTTAGTTGCCAGATTTTTGACCATTCCTCTAGTTTTCCTAAGTCCTTTTCCATTTGGTGTATCCCTCCAGGAACATCAACCCTGTTACAAATCTTTGTGTCATCAGCATAAAGACACAACTTACCATTGAGGCCTTCTGCAATTTCGCTGATAAAGATATTAAACAAAATGAGTCCCAGAACAGATCCCTGAGGTACCCCACTGGTAACAAGACCTTGGTCTGAATATACTTCATTGACTACAACCCTCTGTTGCCTGTCCCTCAGCCACTGCCTAATCCATTCAACAATATGGGAGTCCAAGCCCAAAGACTGCACTTTATTGATAAGCCTTCTATGTGGGACAGTATCAAAAGCCTTACTAAAGTCTAGATAAGCGATGTCTACTGCACCTCCTCCATCTATTATTTTAGTCACCCAATCAAAAAAATCAATAAGATTAGTTTGACATGATCTCCCTGAAGTAAACCCATGCTGTTTTTCATCTTTCAATACATGGGATTTTAGATGTTCCACAATCCTCTCCTTAAGTATGGTTTCCATTAATTTCCCCACTATTGATGTCAGGCTTAATGGCCTATAGTTGCCCGATTCCTCCCTACTACCTTTCTTGTGAATGGGCACAACATTTGCTAATTTCCAATCTTCTGGGACGACTCCTGTTGCCAGTGATTGGTTAAATAAATCTGTTAATGGTTTTGCTAGTTCACTGCTGAGCTCTTTTAATAGCTTTGGGTGTATCCCATCAGGCCCCTGTGACTTATTTGTATTAATTTTAGACAGTTGACTTAGAACCTCTTCCTCTGTAAAGACACATGCATCAAAAGATTCATTAGTCTTCTTTCCTAACTGAGGTCCTTCTCCTTCATTTCCTTTTGTAAAAACTGAACAGAAGTATTCATTGAAGCAGTCAGCTAGTTCTTTATCTTCTTCCATATACCTTCCTTCTTTTGTTTTTAATTTGGTAATTCCTTGTTTTAGTTTCCTTTTTTCATTTATGTATCTAAAGAATGCCTTCTCGCCTTTTTTCCCTGACTGAGCAAATTTCTCTTCTGCCTGTGCTTTAGAAGCTCTTATAACTTGTTTGGCCTCTCTCTGCCTAATCTTATAAATTTGTCTGTCATCTTCGTGTTTTTTTTTTTTTATAATTCCTAAATGCTATCTTTTTGTTTTTAATGATTTTGGCCACTTCTGCTGAGTACCACAGTGGTCTCTTCCTTTTTTTGCTTTTACTGACAAGCCTAATGCAATTTTCTGTTGCCTTCAATAGTGCCACTTTTAAGTAGTCCCTTTTCTCCTGGACTCCAATGAAAATGTTCCAGTCTGATAGGGACTCGTATACCACTAATCTAATTTTAGAAAAGTCAGTTTTTCTAAAATCTAAAACTTTTGTTTTTGTGTGGTGTGACTCAGTCACTGTACTTATAGTAAACCACACTGACTGGTGATCACTAGATCCCAAGCTTTCCCCTACAGTAATATCAGATACCAAATTCCCATTTGTGAATACTAAATCTAAAATGGCCTCCTTCCGGGTTGGCTCCTCCACTACTTGCTGTAGAGATAATCCCAGTAGGGAATTTAGAATATCTGTACTCCTGGCAGAGCTAGCTATTTTGGTTTTCCAGTTTACATCTGGAAGATTGAAGTCTCCCATAACCTATAAAGAAGTAAGACAATAGTGGGCTCAAACTAGGTTACAAACAGATACCTTATTATGGGATAATATACTTCTGACAGAATTGAAATCAATTGAACAGAAGATTTGATGGAGTTATGGAATTGTTAAATTGGGGCAAGTATGGTGGGAGGGAGATATAATTACCTACTTAGACCTTAAAAATGAAGGCGGATTTGGAAATAAGGACCTGAACTTCTTTTATCTACAACTGAAACAAGCCCTACGAGCGTCGCTAGGCAGGTGAACACAAATTGATACTCTCCCACCCCCCCTAGTCAATATCTTCAAATTAAAAACAGGAAAGAAATTGGTGTCCAAGATATATGGCAGTTTGTTAAATCAAAAAACAAGAAGAAGTGCAGTTAACTGCCTAAGGCACAAATGGCAGGATGCTCTGGGGCCTCAACGGGAGGAATTTTGGGAGGGGGTGATGAGGGCCAAAAACGGGGTCTCAAGTAACTTCTCCCATAGAATTACGCAATTTAATATAATGTACCGCCTATACTATTCCCCTAAAAAGTTAATGCAATATTATAAAACCAAGGAGTTTAGTTGCAAAAAATGTGGGCAATTAGGGTTAGACGATATTCATATATTGTGGACATGAAAGAAGACCAGCGAATTCTGGTGGAAGGTAATTGAAACAACATATGAACAACATAGATTTAGAGCCCCCTGGGATATTGAGACCTGTATATTGGGAAGGTTAGATGGGATAGGCTCCGTTAAACACCGGGAGATAGCGGCCAAACTCTTATTTCAAGCTAGAATATGTATTGTAGCACATTGGAAAGATGGCGTGACCCCAGAGGTTAGGGAGTGGGAGAGCCAGGTTAGAACCTCACTCGCAAGAGAGAAATTGAATCTAGTATCTAAAAAAAAATATCTAGATTCGATGAACTCTGGCAGAAATGGTTAAAATGAATACAGATGAGAGACTGGAGGGGGAGATGGGGGGGATGGGGAGATGAGAGAGAGAGAGAGAGAGAGAATATCTTTGTTTGTCTTTTTTTTTTTTTGTTCTATTATACAGTGGGGAGGGTGGAAATATTATATTTAAGTATATTATAGATAAGTTGTTCAATGCAGGGGGGAAAAAAAGGGAATGACTGAAAAGTATTGTAAAATGGATAAATTAAATGTAAATGATAATTTATGTGAAAAATAATAAAGAATATTTATTTTAAAAAAAATATATACAAAAAATGAGAATTTCTATACAGAGAGAGAAATTCTCTATATTGTTAGCGCCCAGACAAGCAGTTTTTTTTAAATGTTTGTTATTATTCATGTGCCATGGCTTCACACCACGTGACAGTTACTTGACACCCTGTATTCTGCTGGGAGCCAAATGTATTTATAAGGAAATAAACATTGTTTGGACTTTTAACCCCCAAAGTCTAAAAGTCTGTCATTTCTGACCCCACCACAAACCTGCAACAGTGGACATCCCATTTCTGATACCCCTTTCTGCAAGCCGAGGAAGCATTTAATTGCATTGTATGCACATGAAAAATTTGCATATACTCAAAATATGAAAATTACAGATGTAGCAGGGGTAAAACACACACTCTTAACTCTAATTTTTTAACTCATCATGTTATCTTGAAACAAAAGCCATTGAAAAGAAATTGCTTAATGCATTTAGTTGTTTAGATAACAAGTCTCATAAAGCATGTGTGTTAATCCTGCTACATCCCTATGTCCTAACTTTGATTCGGTATACTGTAGATGTACTATACCAAACTAGAAACAAGTAGCAGTTTTAAAACATGACATATCTCAAGATCTGTACAATAACTATAGAAAAACTTACCAATGAGTAGAGCATGTCCACATGGTAGTTTCAGGATTCTACTTATTCTAGAAATGTGCTCTATGGCAAAGTGAAACATTACCAGATTCAATGGTGTCTTACTGTGCTTATTGTATTATTTGTAAAAAATGCTGCATACACTAAAATACTGAAAAAAATTATTGAAGGATATTTATAGAAATGTATTAAATATGATAGCAATATATTAACAAAAGCATTCTGCAGTTTCAGCACAGTTACAGTTACTCCATATACCCATAGATAAAAGTATGCTTTTTTCACAATCCTTACATGACCAACTAATACTTAGTAACTAATATAAAACATTACTTCTGTTATAAGCTAATAATAATTCAGGAATAGGTGTCATCCATTTGACATCAGATAGAGTATATAAAGATTAGATTTTAAGCGAATTCTACATTTAAGTTCAAACTTAAAAACTAGTTTGGTAACACAGAAATTGAGATCTTGAGTTCTCATGTCATACCACCTAAGAGCTCCCAGTGTATCCTTGTAATTACATTGAACTTAATATTTATTGTAGGACCCAAATCTATTGGTGGTGTAGCCCATTATTCTCACGGATATGTTACACTACTGGTCCAGTATAAGTATTATATTTAGTATAATGTTACACATGTCTACTGTATATTTTGCAGAAATCCATTTACACAAAGTGCCATACTGGACATACCCCTTCACACTGCATAAACTTTAATTATTTTTTATGAACCAAGACCTGCATGAACAGTCTACTGTTGTACAGTCATGGCCAAAAGTTTTGAGAATTACATAAATATTGGAAATTGGAAAAGTTGCTGCTTAAGTTTTTATAATAGCAATTTGCATATACTCCAGAATGTTATGAAGAGTGATCAGATGAATTGCATAGTCCTTCTTTGCCATGAATTTAACTTAATCCCAAAAAAAACTTTCCACTGCCTTTCATTGCTGTCATTAAAAGGACCTGCTGAGATCATTTCAGTAATCGTCTTGTTAACTCAGGTGAGAATGTTGACGAGCACAAGGCTGGAGATCATTATGTCAGGCTGATTGGGTTAAAATGGCAGACTTGACATGTTAAAAGGAGGGTGATGCTTGAAATCATTTTTCTTCCATTGTTAACCATGGTGATCTGCAAAGAAACGCATGCAGCCATCATTGCGTTGCATAAAAATGGCTTCACAGGCAAGGATATTGTGGCTACTAAGATTGCACCTCAATCAACAATTTATAGGATCATCAAGAACTTCAAGGAAAGAGGTTCAATTCTTGTTAAGAAGCCTTCAGGGTGTCCAAGAAAGTCCAGCAAGCGCCAGGATCGTCTCCTAAAGAGGATTCAGCTGCGGGATCGGAGTGCCACCAGTGCAGAGCTTGCTCAGGAATGGCAGCAGGCAGGTGTGAGCGCATCTGCACGCACAGTGAGGCGAAGACTATTGGAAGATGGCCTGGTTTCAAGAAGGGCAGCAAAGAAGCCACTTCTCTCCAAAAAAAACATCAGGGACAGATTGATCTGCAGAAAGTTTGGTGAATGGACTGCTGAGGACTGGGGCAAAGTCATATTCTCTGATGAAGACTCTTTCTGATTGTTTGGGGCATCTGGAAAAAGGCTTGTCCGGAGAAGAAAAAGTGAGCGCTACCATCAGTCCTGTGTCATGCCAACAGTAAAGCTTTCTGAGACCATTCATGTGTGGGGTTGCTTCTCATCCAAGGGAGTGGGCTCACTCACAATTTTGCCCAAAAACACAGCCATGAATAAAAAATGGTACCAAAACACCCTCCAACAGCAACTTCTTCCAACAATCCAACAACAGTTTGGTGAAGAACAATGCATTTTCCAGCATGATGGAGCACCGTGCCATAAGGCAAAAGTGATAACTAAGTGGCTCGGGGACCAAAACGTTGACATTTTGGGTCCATGGCCTGGAAACTCCCCAGATCTTAATCCCATTGAGAACTTGTGGTCAATCCTCAAGAGGCGGGTGGACAAACAAAAACCCACTAATTCTGACAAACTCCAAGAAGTGATTATGAAAGAATGGGTTGCTATCAGTCAGGAATTGGCCCAGAAGTTGATTGAGAGCATGCCCAGTCGAATTGCAGAGGTCCTGAAAAAGAAGGGCCAACACTGCAAATACTGACTCTTTGCATAAATGTCATGTAATTGTCGATAAAAGCCTTTGAAACGTATGAAGTGCGTGTAATTATATTTCACTACATCACAGAAACAACTGAAACAAAGATCTAAAAGCAGTTTAGCAGCAAACTTTGTGAATACTAATATTTGTGTCATTCTCAAAACTTTTGGCCACGTTGAATGCCTAATGTTTTGGGCTTCGGAGGAATTCAACACCTGTGATGACCACGTGTTTCAACTATTATCATTCGTTTTTTTTTCAAGAGGGGGGGTTTCGTTAGCCATGTTTTTAATCCAATTTAATATTTTTAGTTTTTTTAAACATATGTATTTGACCTGTATTTGTACTGGCCTTCAGTAAAATTGATATCCATTAAACCATCTAATAGACCTCCAGCCACATACTTACTTTTTCTTTTATGTACGCTAAATGCATAATTTTTGGGGTCTGTAGTACACTGGCCTGCTGGAAAATTGATATCAAATGACCATGTAATCTACCCTGGGCTGCATGACGTAGGACGTGGATGTGCTGCGCCCCACCCCCATGCCCCCAAGCCTCGCTCCCGCTCCCGCTCCGATGCGCCGATGCTCCATCGCCTCGCCGCTCCACCGCTAGCCTCTGTGGCACGTCGGATGTCCGGATGGTGCCGCCTCACCGCTCCACCGCTCCACCGCTAGCCTCTGTGGGAAGTTGGATGTCCGGATGGTGTCGAGCGGTTCTCCTCTCGGTGCGCATACTGCATATACCACTCCATCATCGCTTTGGTCCCCGTGTGTGCCGCTTTATCACCGCTTTGATCCCTGCTGCTGCGCTGATGGCCAGGTGACCGGGTAATTTCTCCTCACCGCTTGTAGCTCTGTCGCCCGTGAGTCTTCAGCAGGACGGCTGGATGACTGGGTGAAGTTTGGGTTGTAGCAGTGTGTTTTGCATCACTCGATTGTCTCCTACTGCTCCCAGCAGCTAAATGAGGTGAAGCGCCAGCATTTAATACTGGGTGACTGGAGTAGATGAGTACTTTCGGGGCTGGTTTATCTTCGGGCCAGTTTATGGGCCTTGTGCGGCCTGGACATGGATGGAGGATGGAGGGCGCATAGCCGGGCTTAGACGCAGCCCTTTTTTAAGTTCTCGGGTGCCCTAACTTGGAGTGACTGGAGGACCTGAATACTGGACAGATTTGCTTCCCCCTTTTTCAGTACTCGTGTGTGGTGCGGGTGTGGGTAGTGGAGTTTTTTTGGGGTTCTAAGGTGGTTGAGGTTCCGGGCCAAGGGCGCACTGGGTGAGAGTAAGAGTGCCCCAAGTCCGGATACGGCCTCATACTCGCCCCTGACTCTGGTGTGGCCGTCTAATTAATAGTTTGACTGTATTTCTGCACTACCCCAGATGGGGATGAAGATCGGATCCCTGTGAGAGGGGGGGAGGCCTACAAGCTAGGTGCCGCTGCCCCTGCCCATGCGTGCTTGCTCTGCTCTGCTCTGAACTATACTGATCTATATTGTTGGAACTTTTCAGGCCTAGTCGTCAGTTTCTATGTTGTCCTTTTTCGGGAAAAAAAAAAAAAATGCGAAAAGGGCTGAAGATTAGTGAGATTTGAATGGGTTACCCTGATTTATTGTGGGACTTCCAAACTCCCCTCTTCAACTATCTAACCTTAAAAATCTAATGTGTAGAGTTGAGCGAACACCTGGATGTTCGGGTTTGAGAAGTTCGGCCGAACTTCCCGTAAATGTTCGGGTTCGGGATCCGAACCCGAACCGAACTTCGTCCCGAACCCGAACCCCATTGAAGTCAATGGGGACCCGAACTTTTGGGCACTAAAAAGGCTGTAAAACAGCCCAGGAAAGAGCTAGAGGGCTGCAAAAGGCAGCAACATGTAGGTAAATCCCCTGCAAACAAATGTGGATAGGGAAATGAATTAAAATTAAAATTAAAAAAATAAAAATAAACCAATATCAATTGGACAGAGGTCCCATAGCAGAGAATCTGGCTTCACGTCAGCAGAGAATCAGTCTCTTCATGCCATAGCAAAGAATCTGGCTTCATGTCAGCAGAGAATCAGTCTCTTCATGCCATAGCAGAGAATCTGGCTTCATGTCAGCGCAGAATCAGTCTTCATGTCATAGCAGAGAATCAGGCTTCACGTCACCCACCACTGGAACAGGCCACTGTCACACATTTAGGCCCCGGCACCCAGACAGAGGAGAGCGGTCCCGTAACAGAGAATCTGGCCTTATGTCAGCGCAGAATCTGTCTTCATGTCATAGCAGAGAATCAGGCTTCACGTCACCCACCACTGGAACAGGCCACTGTCACACATTTAGGCCCAGGCACCCAGGCAGAGGAGAGAGGTCCCGTAACAGAGAATCTGGCCTTATGTCAGCGCAGAATCTGTCTTCATGTCATAGCAGAGAATCAGGCTTCACGTCAGCCACCACTGAAACAGGCCACTGTCACACATTTAGGCCCAGGCACCCAGGCAGAGGAGAGAGGTCCCATAACAGAGAATCTGGCCTTATGTCAGCGCAGAATCTGTATTCATGTCATAGCAGAGAATCAGGCTTCACGTCACCCACCACTGGAACAGGCCACTGTCACACATTTAGGCCCCGGCACCCAGACAGAGGAGAGCGGTCCCGTAACAGAGAATCTGGCCTTATGTCAGCGCAGAATCTGTCTTCATGTCATAGCAGAGAATCAGGCTTCACGTCAGCCACCACTGGAACAGGCCACTGTCACATATTGAGGCCCAGGCACCCAGGCAGAGGAGAGAGGTCCCGTAACAGAGAATCTGGCCTTATGTCAGCGCAGAATCTGTCTTCATGTCATAGCAGAGAATCAGGCTTCACGTCAGCCACCACTGGAACAGGCCACTGTCACACATTTAGGCCCCGACACCCAAACAGAGGAGAGCGGTCCCGTAACAGAGAATCTGGCCTTATGTCAGCGCAGAATCTGTCTTCATGTCATAGCAGAGAATCAGGCTTCACGTCAGCCACCACTGGAACAGGCCACTGTCACACATTTAGGCCCAGGCACCCAGGCAGAGGAGAGCGGTCCCGTAACAGAGAATCTGGCCTTATGTCAGCGCAGAATCTGTATTCATGTCATAGCAGAGAATCAGGCTTCACGTCACCCACCACTGGAACAGGCCACTGTCACACATTTAGGCCTTGGCACCCAGACAGAGGAGAGGTTCATTCAACTTTGGGTTGCCCCGCAATATAATGGTAAAATGAAATTAAAAATAGTATTGAATGAGGAAGTGCCCTGGAGTAGAATAATATATTGTTAAGGGGAGGTAGTTAATATCTAATCTGCACAAGGGATGGACAGGTCCTGTGGGATCCATGCCTGGTTCATTTTTATGAACGTCAGCTTGTCCACATTGGCTGTAGACAGGCGGCTGCGTTTGTCTGTAATGACGCCCCCTGCCGTGCTGAATACACGTTCAGACAAAACGCTGGCCGCCGGGCAGGCCAGCACCTCCAAGGCATAAAAGTCTAGCTCTGGCCACGTGGACAATTTGGAGACCCAGAAGTTGAATAGGGCCGAACCATCAGCACGCTAGCGTGTGTCTTAGGTTTTTCTGAATGACACTATCAATACCTTCAATGTAAGATTTTCTTTTTGGGATAGATTTCAAGTAGGCCTCAAATATCACAAACTAGTTATTTTGAGAATGGCAAATTTGGGAATGCTTTTTCAACCCAGAACAAAAAGTCTGCTTTTACGGTCACTACAATTAACTTGACCAGCTAAAACTGTGCAGATTTGGTTGAATAGAGATGTGAGACCTGTTTTTTTTTTGCGCTGTGTGACAGTTATAGGTTTAATCACAGAATGACACTTCTATCAGCACGCTAGCGTGTGTCTTAGGTTTTTCTGAATTACACTATCAATACCTTCAATGTAAGATTTTCTTTTTGGAATAGATTTCAAGTAGGCCTCAAATACCACAAACTAGTTATTTTCAGAATGGCAAATTTGGGAATGCTTTTTCAACCCAGAACAAAAAGTCTGCTTTTACGGTCACTACAAATAACTTGACCAGCTAAACCTGTGCAGATTTGGTTGAATAGAGATGTGAGACCTGTTTTTTTTTGCGCTGTGTGACAGTTATAGGTTTAATCACAGAATGACACTTCTATCAGCACGCTAGCGTGTGTCTTAGGTTTTTTTGAATGACACTATCAATACCTTCAATGTAAGATTTTCTTTTTGGGATAGATTTCAAGTAGGTCTCAAATACCACAAACTACAGGGAGTGCAGAATTATTAGGCAAGTTGTATTTTTGAGGATTAATTTTATTATTGAACAACAACCATGTTCTCAATGAACCCAAAAAACTCATTAATATCAAAGCTGAATATTTTTGGAAGTAGTCTTTAGTTTGTTTTTAGTTTTAGCTATTTTAGGGGGATATCTGTGTGTGCAGGTGACTATTACTGTGCATAATTATTAGGCAACTTAACAAAAAACAAATATATACCCATTTCAATTATTTATTTTTACCAGTGAAACCAATATAACATCTCAACATTCACAAATATACATTTCTGACATTCAAAAACAAAACAAAAACAAATCAGTGACCAATATAGCCACCTTTCTTTGCAAGGACACTCAAAAGCCTGCCATCCATGGATTCTGTCAGTGTTTTGATCTGTTCACCATCAACATTGCGTGCAGCAGCAACCACAGCCTCCCAGACACTGTTCAGAGAGGTGTACTGTTTTCCCTCCTTGTAAATCTCACATTTGATGATGGACCACAGGTTCTCAATGGGTTCAGATCAGGTGAACAAGGAGGCCATGTCATTAGATTTTCTTCTTTTATACCCTTTCTTGCCAGCCACGCTGTGGAGTACTTGGACGCGTGTGATGGAGCATTGTCCTGCATGAAAATCATGTTTTTCTTGAAGGATGCAGACTTCTTCCTGTACCACTGCTTGAAGAAGGTGTCTTCCAGAAACTGGCAGTAGGACTGGGAGTTGAGCTTGACTCCATCCTCAACCCGAAAAGGCCCCACAAGCTCATCTTTGATGATACCAGCCCAAACCAGTACTCCACCTCCACCTTGCTGGCGTCTGAGTCGGACTGGAGCTCTCTGCCCTTTACCAATCCAGCCACGGGCCCATCCATCTGGCCCATTAAGACTCACTCTCATTTCATCAGTCCATAAAACCTTAGAAAAATCAGTCTTGAGATATTTCTTGGCCCAGTCTTGACGTTTCAGCTTGTGTGTCTTGTTCAGTGGTGGTCGTCTTTCAGCCTTTCTTACCTTGGCCATGTCTCTGAGTATTGCACACCTTGTGCTTTTGGGCACTCCAGTGATGTTGCAGCTCTGAAATATGGCCAAACTGGTGGCAAGTGGCATCTTGGCAGCTGCACGCTTGACTTTTCTCAGTTCATGGGCAGTTATTTTGCGCCTTGGTTTTTCCACACGCTTCTTGCGACCCTGTTGACCATTTTGAATGAAACGCTTGATTGTTCGATGATCACGCTTCAGAAGCTTTGCAATTTTAAGAGTGCTGCATCCCTCTGCAAGATATCTCACTATTTTTGACTTTTCTGAGCCTGTCAAGTCCTTCTTTTGACCCATTTTGCCAAAGGAAAGGAAGTTGCCTAATAATTATGCACACCTAATATAGGGTGTTGATGTCATTAGACCACACCCCTTCTCATTACAGAGATGCACATCACCTAATATGCTTAATTGGTAGTAGGCTTTCGAGCCTATACAGCTTGGAGTAAGACAACATGCATAAAGAGGATGATGTGGTCAAAATACTCATTTGCCTAATAATTCTGCACGCAGTGTAGTTATTTTCAGAATGGCAAATTTGGGAATGCTTTTTCAACCCAGAACAAAAAGTCTGCTTTTACGGTCACTACAAATAACTTGACCAGCTAAAACTGTGCAGATTTGGTTGAATAGAGATGTGAGACCTGTTTTTTTTTGCGCTGTGTGACAGTTATAGGTTTAATCACAGAATGACACTTCTATCAGCACGCTAGCGTGTGTCTTAGGTTTTTCTGAATGACACTATCAATACCTTCAATGTAAGATTTTCTTTTTGGGATAGATTTCAAGTAGGCCTCAAATACCACAAACTAGTTATTTTCAGAATGGCAAATTTGGGAATGCTTTTTCAACCCAGAACAAAAAGTCTGCTTTTACGGTCACTACAAATAACTTGACCAGCTAAAACTGTGCAGATTTGGTTGAATAGAAATGTCAGGTCTATTTTTAGGCGCTGGGTGACAGGCTCAACTTGCCCCTGATGTAATATATGGCCAAAAAATAACCACACTGTTGATGGTTAAATGCACTTGGGTGACACAGGCTCAGCCTGCACCAGATGTAGAATATGGCCAAAAAATAATCAGACTGTTGATGGTTAAATGCACTTGGGTGACACAGGCTCAGCCTTCACCAGATGTAGTATATGGCCAAAATATAATCAGACTGTTGATGGTTAAATGCACTTGGGTGACACAGGCTCAGCCTGCAGCTGATGTAGGATATAGCACAAAATAACCACACTATCGATGGTTAAATACACTTGGTGATAGCTCGTGCTGGCGCACCACAAGTCACAAAATGGCCGCCGATCACCCCAGAAAAAAAGTGATCTAAAAACGCTCTGGGCAGCCTCAAAAAAGTGAGCAAGTCAATAATAGCACTTCAATGATCCACAGCTGCAGATCGATCACAGAATAAAGTCTTTTGGATGAGTTAATCTGCCTAATCTCGCCCTAACGTCGCAGCTGCAACCTCTCCCTATACTGATCATAGCAGAGTGACGTGCGGCGCTACGTGACTCCAGCTTAAATAGAGGCTGGGTCACATGGTGCACTGGCCAATCACAGCCATGCCAATAGTAGGCATGGCTGTGATGGCCTCTTGGGCCAAGTAGTATGACGCTTGTTGATTGGCTGCTTTGCAGCCTTTCAAAAAGCGCCAAGAAAGCGCCGAACACCGAACCCGGACTATTACGAAAATGTTCGGGTTCGGGTCCGTGTCACGGACACCCCAAAATTCGGTACGAACCCGAACTATACAGTTCGGGTTCGCTCATCCCTACTTATGTGCACTAATAGAGACTAATCTCGACTAACTTGGACTGAATGGAGTGTTTATATCTATCTTATAACATCATTTAAGTTCCAACTTGCTTCAATCTGTACTCCTTCTCTAATATGCAGTTTATTATTTCGCTTTGAGAATGCGGATATGGTTATATGCCTTTTAGATCTATTCTGCATGAAGTGAACTTCTTTTCTCTCCCCAGGATCTCCCTCAGTAAATGTAAACCCTGGTTACGCTTTATGAGATAGTGTGGTAAAATACGCAGCTATAATGCCCCCTAAGTTTCGGAAATCAGTGGGGGGGGGGGGGGGAAGCCCCCCGAAAGCAGGCCCCGGGACTAGTCCCCAAACGCTCCTTGATAAATTTTTGCGGGTTTCCAACGCCCAAAACCAGGGGAAGTTCCCAAAAAGCCGGAGGCCTCCCTGAATCGGGAGGAAATAAGCCCATTGCTACAATGCCGGCTGCCACGGAGGTTAAGGAGGTTGATAGGGAAGGCCTAGATAGTGTTAATAATAAACTAGCTGAAATTCTGGGGGCAGTGAATATGACTAATAGCATCGTATCTCAATTAACAATTACAATGGCGGCATTACAAGGGGATATAATCATAATTAGGGATGAAGTTACAAAACTAAGAGTAAAGATGAAAGATTTGGAGGTGGAGACAGTGGTTGTGAAAAATGAGCTGGGTTTAACCAAAAAATGCCTTGAGGGTGTGGAGCAAGAATGCCTTGGTTTGAAAAACAAATTGATAGATCTGGAGGATAGATCTCGGAGGAATAACATAAGACTGATGGGGTTCCCTGAGGGGGCGGAACAAGACAACCCAGTGGACTTTGTGCAAAAGTGGCTGGTGCAAACATTGGGATCGGACCATGATCTATCTATGTTTTGTGTAGAGCGTGCTCATAGAATCCCTCTGAGGAAGCCCGCCCCAAGTGCACCCCCGAGGGCATTATTAGCTAGATTAGTCTGTTCCAAAGATCGTGATTGGGTACTCAGATGTAAAAGAGAACTCCCTAAAACTGGCTTTGAAGGGAACAATATCCAAATATACCCCGATTTTTGTCGTGAGACACAAAATAAAAGGCGTTTTTTTTATGACATTAAAAAAAGATTAATTTCTGCACACATAAAGTACGCAATGTTGTATCCGGCTAAACTCAGGGTTGTTTATAATGATTCTGTGCAATTTTTGACTACACCTGCGGAGGCTGCACAGTGGCTTGACTTGGCCGGTCTGTAGCCCCCGCGGGAATTTCATAACTCACTAGATGGGGGTCTGTATTTACACGGTGGGCTGGAGTGAGGAGTGGGGGTTGAGTGGGAGTGGGGTTGGTGAAGTGGAAGAGGTTGACGGGGATAATATCCTCTGTAAGCCAAATGGTGGGTTCGGGCAGTGGTTATGGGTGGGGGGTGGGTCTTTCGGAAAGGGATGGGGCGGGGGGGTTAGTTGCTATCACTGGGCCTAGCAGACCCATCTCCCCCCTCCTGCCGGTCTGTGGGTGTGTTCGTCTTGTGATAGTTTATAATGACGCATAGGGTTTTGTGTTGGAATGTGCGAGGCCTGGGGGATAGAATTAAAAGGACAGTGGTGGCTGATGTTATTGCTCGACATCTTCCGGCAATAGTGGCCTTATTGGAGACGCATGCAACGGTTGAGAAGCTCCCCCAATTAAAGAGGCGATGGGCGAAACTGGAATACCACTCATGCCTCTCATCATATTCGAGAGGTGTGAGTGTGTATATCCATCATGGGGTTGACTTTCATCCGTTGGATGTTAGAGTGGATGGGGCGGGTCGATTTGTCTTCCTCCACGGTCAGTGGAGTAGGTAGGAGACTATTCTAGCTTTTGTGTATGTGCCCCCCCCCCCCCATTTGCGTCCACTGTTCTTTCTTTGCTCTCTACGTTCACTTGTTGCAAACCCGCCTGTCTGCTGTTGTTGGTAGGTGACTTTAATGCGGTCTTGGATCCGGAATTGGATAGGGTATCTCTCTCCGCTGAGCAGAGGCAGACTCGATCCCCTTTGGGCACTCTTACTCAGGAGTTGGCATGGGTCGACGTTTGGCACTACTTGTATGGTGATAAAAGAGCATATTCATGCTTCGGCCGGACGTATAGGTCGATGTCAAGAATTGACTTAGCATTCCCAAATGGGGCTATGTCTGATCAAGTTCTGAAGATGAAATATGAATTGCATGGAATCTCTGACCATTCTCCGGTTCTGCTTCTGCTCAGGGGAGTGGGGTCAAATGCGGGTCCTAATAGAGCCTTTAGACTGAACCCATATTGGTTGGAGGTTATCGGAGAGCGGGATCTTATCAATGAAGAGATTCTTGAATTTTGGCATTGTAACGATGGCTCAACCCATATCCATTTTGTATGGGACGCTTTGAAGGCCTACATTAGGGGCCTTTATTGCGGTAAAATAAAAAGACAACGAGCGGAGTTCCTTAATCAGGAAAACGCAATGAAGGAGACAGTTAGGAGGTTGCAGGGTGAGCTGACGAAATATGGTACGGATTCTATCCGCATACAATTGAAAGCCGCTAATTTACAGTATAGGACTCTCATAGTAAATAAGGCCCAACATAAACTTTTTTTTCAAAGACAGAGACGCTTTAGGGAGGAGGGGAAAACAGGGAAACTGTTAGCTGCATTGGTCGCCAATCAAAGGGGTGAGACAAAAATTAGGCATATTAGGAATACTCGGGGCCAGATAGTTGACGATCCAGATCAGGGGCCAGATGATGTTTAAACACCATATATTTTTTATTAAATTTTTTTTTTATGTTTAACCTCTTGCCACACACGTAACGCCGAAAGGCGTTATTGGTGCGGCGCTCCCAGGCTACACTAACGCCGCCGATTGGCGTCATCTCGCGTGAGCCGAGATTTCCTGTGAACGCGCGCACACAGGCGCGCGCGTTCACAGGATCGGAAGGTAAGCGAGTGGATCTTCAGCCCGCCAGCGGCGATCATTCGCTGGCAGGCTGGAGATGCGATTTTTTTTAACCCCTAACAGGTATATTAGACGCTGTTTTGATAACAGCGTCTAATATACCGTATATACTCGAGTATAAGCCGAGCCCCTAATTTTACCCCCAAAAAATTGGAAAAATTATTGACTCGAGTATAAGACTAGGGTTGGAAATGCAGCTATAATGCAGAGTGTATGTGTATATAATGCACACACTCTACATTATATACACACATCTGCAAGAGGGTGACTCCCTGTATTTAATGCAGAGTGTGTGCATTATATACACACACACTCTGCATTAAATACAGGGAGCCATCCACAGATCTCCCCCCTAAACAGTGCCATCCACAGATCTCCCCCCTAAACAGTGCCATCCACAGATCCCTCCTAAACAGTGCCATCCACAGATCCCCCCTCCCCTAAACAGTGCCATGATGGCACTGTTTAGGGGAGGGGGGATCTGTGGATGGCACTGTAGGGGGATCTGTGGATGGCACTGCCATCCACAGATCCCCCTACAGTGCCATCCACAGATCCCCCTACAGTGCCATCCACAGATCCCCCTACAGTGCCATCCACAGATCCCCCTACAGTGCCATCCACAGATCCCCCTCCCAGACGCTCACAGCAGTATATTTAAACTAATCAGTAACCTTTAACTTTGGATATCTTACTTTGTCTTTGCTTCGGTAATACAGGCAGTGCGGGGAGCGGCGCTCACTCACTGACGTCACGTGCCTGCTCCCACTAGGCGGCGCAGGCGCGTGACGTCAGTGAGTGAGCGCCGCCCCCCGCACTGCCTGCTATTACCGGAGCTAAGACCTAGACTCGAGTATAAGACGAGGAGGCTTTTTGAGCACAAAAATATGTGCCAAAAAACTCGTCTTATACTCGAGTATATACAGTACCTGCTACCTGGTCCTCTGGTGGTCCCTTTTGTTTGGGTCGACCACCAGAGGACACAGGTAGCTCAGTAATATAAAGAGAAACAGATTTCAGAGGCTCTACTGACAGCAAATCACAGATAGGTGCTCTCTCCAATATGGCAGTACCAATTGCCAAAAATTGGGTATAATGTATGTAATCAAGAGATGGAGGGCACTCAGATGGATGGGTGTATATATAAAGAGTCAATTGTGGTATATAACCATAGATTTATTACACAATACACAGTATTCAGCAAGTCACTGAATGACTCAAACGTGATAATTGGTCACAATTATGTATGTCCTCCTATAGTTGGGAGGAAATTCAGACTTGCACAGAATTAAAAACTTGCACAGAATTATAAAAATTGCATAGAATTATAAGATTATAAAATGAGGACCTACTATTGCAGGTGATCAGTCTGCATGTAGGTACTGAATCAGTGTACACTGTAGGTAAACGTGGATTAAAAAGGTAAAAGTTTGCACTGATGTGCAGTTGGTTTTTGTCCCAAGGAGCGGTGACTTAAAAAGGAGGGGGAGAAAACAGTTAGTCTTACCCCGTATAGCCGGATTCCAGGCGACTATTGTAGGGGGATGTCTTTCTCAGGGAGCGCTCCGGTCCTGTGTATCGTCGGTGCGCAAGTGTTCCTCGGCGTGTTCCTCTGTAACCGGATGTACTCTCCGTAGTGCAGGAGGTTGCAGATTCTAAGATCGGAAGTGACGATCTATTCCTCCGGTCAGCTGACTAGTTGCGTCAGCAAGTTGTATAATGAATAATCGCCTGTAATTCCTATCTGTATGGGCGATCTTTATTGGGTCCAGAGTCCATGTACTATTCCTTCTTTATACCAAACGCGTTTCGGTGCACTCTTGCACCTTCATCAGTGGTGAATAGTACAACTGATCTCCTTCCTTTTATAGGGGAGGGATCATAAAGAATTTGGATCGAACTCAAAACATGGAATGGATGTACCTCAAAGCAACTGGAACTTATGTCGTTTGTTTTCATGGCAATTATATGGTTGCTAAAGTGCAGATATAGGTTCAACTGATGTACATAATTTCAAGAGATATTAAATATCATAATTAATTTATAAGCTAAAACTGTAATACATTAGAAAGAATCGTAATACATTAGAAAAAATCAGCGCCTTGATAAAAATACCGATATGGTGAATACATAATGAAATAAAAGGATATAGATGGTATCACATAATAATAGATTAATAATATATGAATAAGTTACTAGTACATTAATAATGCATTAATAAGGGCACACAATGACACTATAAAGATAAAAAATATAAATATGTAATAAAAATATAAAAATATAGATATATCTTATAATATAAATTTCATCTAAAATTTCACATAAAATTTCATAAAATTTTCGATAGAATTTTGCAGAGTAATCTTCTCGAAATCTTGGTCTTATATATTGATTTCAAGTATGTGGGTTTCAAAAATATATTTCAAATATGTGTCAAATATGTAAATGGGGGAGGGGCCCAACGGGGAGAGACCGTCGAGATGCTGATAAACAGCCAGAACTCGACAGAATGTCCCCAGAGGGCACATCCCCCTATAGAAATCCAAATAACTCTAATTCTGCATTCAGACCGGCCGGGGTGATGGTTTCAAATTCAAATATCTTACGGGACTCTGCTCTGGACATACTTGATATGTGATTGCCCCCTCTCCAGGATTTATGAACTTTTTCGAATGCTATATAGGTTAACCCAGAAGGGTCCTTGTTATGGTGTGTTTTGAAATGTTTAGACAGTATGTGGTTTTCGTAGCCCTTTTTGATATTGCCTATATGTTCGGCTACCCTCTTTTTAAACAATCTCTTAGTGCGTCCCACATACTGCTTGTGACACGGGCATTCCAAAATATAGATAACATCTGAAGAGTTACATGACAGGTTGTCTCTGATTGTATAACTAAATGAGTTTTGTCTTGATTGGATCTGTGTTGTCTTTTTCGGAAATTGTGTTAGTTTACAATTATTACAGATCCCACACCTGTAAAATCCCTTTAGGTTGAGCCAATTAGACTTAATATTCTTATTTGGATTTTTTATGGTGGGGGCAATCAACAGACCCAGGTTGGGAGCCTTTGTATATGAGATTAGGGGATTCTCTGGGAGAGAGGGGCCTATAATTTTATCCCTTTGTAAATGATGCCAATGTTTACGCACCAAGGTGTTGATTTTCTTATATTGTCCATGAAATGGGAGTATTAATCTTATTTTTTCCCCTACTTCTTCTTGTTTCTTTTTATTTCCAAAAAACGATTTTCTCTCCATATTTATAACCTTATTTAGGGCCAAGTCTACAGTCTCTGTTGGGTATTGTTTGGTTATAAATTGTTCTTTTAATATTATTGCTTCCTTCTCAAAATCTTCGTTTAGGGTACAGTTTCTTTTAAGCCTTCTGAATTGACTCGTTGGAATATTGAGTAACCAACGAGGAAGGTGGCAACTTGTATAGAGTATATACCCATTTTTCGTGACTGGCTTATGGTATGTGCTACATACCAATTTTTTGTTTTTGATCTCTATTTTTAAGTCTAAAAATTCTACTCCAGAGTCACTGATTTTGGTGATGAATTTTAAATTCCTATCATTCCTATTAATTTCAGTTAAAAATTGATTTAAAAGTGATTTAGTACCTTGCCAAATAAAAATAATGTCGTTAATATAACGACACCAGAGCACCAGGCCCGCGCCCAGATGTGGTGTGATGGTCTCATATTCCCAATGCGCCATAAATAAATTGGCGTAACTGGGGGCGAACCTGGTGCCCATGGCTGTGCCCCTTTCTTGGATATAAAAATCAGAGTTATGATAAAAATAATTATGTGTTAAAATATATTGTATACCCTCTAAAATGTATTCTATCTGTTCTAAATTAAGAGTTTTCGCCATTATTAACTGTTGTTTAGTGGCCTCTAGACCTTGCTCATGGTCTATAATCGTGTATAATGAGCTCACGTCCATTGTGCCCAAATACCAATGTTCCTGAATGTCCAATTGCTCTAATGTTTTTATTATATCCGTCGTATCTTTTATATAAGATGGAACCTTTTTTACTGCAGGTTGGAGTAATTTATCTAAGTATTGTGAAAGGTTTGATGTTATGGAACCTATACCTGATATTATAGGCCTGCCTGGTGGTGCCACAGGGTCCTTATGGATTTTTGGTAACATAGAATGTGTCGGCAGATAAGAACCATTTGGCCCATCTAGTCTGCCCAATATACTTAATACTATGGATAGCCCCCGGCCCTATCTTATATGAAGGATGGCCTTATGCCTATCCCATGCATGCTTAAACCCCTTCACTGTATTTGCAGCTACCACTTCTGCAGGAAGGCTATTCCATGCATCCACTACTCTCTCAGTAAAGTAATACTTCCTTATGTTACTTTTAAACCTTTGCCCCTCTAATTTAAAACTGTGTCCTCTTGTGGTAGTTTTTCTTCTTTTAAATATGCTCTTCTCCTTTACCGAGTTGATTCCCTTTATGTATTTAAAAGTTTCTATCATATCCCCTCTGTCTCTTCTTTCTTCCAAGCTATACATATTAAGGTCCTTTAACCTTTCCTGGTAAGTTTTATCCTGCAATCCATGTACTAGTTTAGTAGCTCTTCTCTGAACTCTCTCTAGAGTATCTATATCCTTCTGGAGATATGGCCTCCAGTACTGCGCACAATACTCCAAGTGAGGTCTCACCAGTGTTCTGTACAGCGGCATAAGCACTTCACTCTTTCTACTGCTTATACCTCTCCCTATACATCCAAGCATTCTGCTGGCATTTCGTGCTGCTCTATTACATTGTCTTCCCACCTTTAAGTCTTCTGAAATAATTACTCCTAAATCCCTTTCCTCAGATACTGAGGTCAGGACTGTGTCAAATATTCTATATTCTGCCCTTGGGTTTTTACGCCCCAGGTGCATTATCTTGCACTTATCCACATTAAATTTCAGTTGCCAGAGTTCTGACCATTCTTCTAGTTTTCCAAAATCCTTTTCCATTTGGCGTTTCCCTCCAGGAACATCAACCCTGTTACCTATCTTTGTGTCATCAGCAAAAAGACAAACCTTACCAGCGAGGCCTTTTGCAATATCACTTATGAAGATATTAAACAAAATCGGTCCCAGTACAGATCCCTGTGGAACCCCACTGGTAACATGACCTTGTTTTGAATGTTCTCCATTGACTACCACCCTCTGTTGTCTGTCACTCAGCCACTGCCTAATCCACTCAACAATATGGGAGTCCATGCTCAATGACTGCAGTTTATTGATAAGTCTTCTATGTGGGACAGTGTCAAAAGCCTTACTAAAATCTAGATATGCGATGTCTACTGCACCTCCACCGTCTATTATTTTATTCGCCCAGTCAAAAAAATCTATAAGATTTGTTTGACATGATCTCCCTGAAGTAAACCCATGTTGTTTTTCATCTTGCAATCCATGGGATTTTAGATGTTCCACAATCCTATCCTTTATTAGGGTTTCCATTAATTTGCCTACTATTGATGTCAGACTCACTGGTCTATAGTTGCTCGATTCCTCCCTACTACCTTTCTTGTGAATGGGCACGACATTAGCCAATTTCCAATCTTCCGGGACGACTCCTGTTACTAATGATTGGTTAAATAAATCTGTTAACGGTTTTGCCAGCTCACCACTAAGCTCTTTTAATAATTTTGGGTGTATCTCATCAGGCCCCTGTGACTTATTTGGTAGGCAGTAAAAAACTGGTAAACGTTTCGGGGTATTTATGATGAATTTTTGCTCTTGTTCTAATAGTATGCCCTTGGTATAGCCATTATTACAATATTTCATTAGGTCATTATGAAAGGTATTTGTTGGGTCAGATCTTAGTTTTTTATATGTTGTGGGGTCCGATAGTTGTCTCTGACATTCTGAATAATATAAAATTGTGTCCAGTACAACTATTGCTCCCCCCTTATCAGCTGGTCTGATTGTGATGTTATTAATGGCTTGTAGTTCTTTAATAGCGTCTATCTCTGATCTTGTTAAATTGTTATATGATTGTTTATTGCTTAGTTTCCTTATATCTGATTCCATGTTTTTCCTAAACGCCGCGATTTCATGGCTTATTTCTTGCCTTGGGAATTTTTTTGATTTTAATTTCAGTTCTGTGTGTTCATATTTAGACACTACTGTTGTTTGTAATATGGGATTCTTCATATAATATCTTTTTAGACATAGTTTCCTAATACATTTTTCTATGCCAATATATGTAGAAAATTTGTCTAAATTTGCCATTGGTGAGAATTTAATTCCTTTGTTTAATAATTTCATCTGTGCATTTGAGAGATCTGTTTGACTAAGATTGACAATTGAAGTTTGTTCTATCTGTATATCCTGTGTTCCCTGTCTCTTTTTTGTGCGTCCTCTTCGTGTTTTCTTGTTTCTTTTTGGGAGCGTGTTCTCGGTGGTGATCGTCTCCTGTGATAATCTTTCGTATATCTCTGCTCGTGATTGTGTGGGGGTTGGGAGTAGTTGTTCATATCGTGTTGGTGATTGTGATACTTCTGTCGTAAGTTGTAATCGTGTGTTTGATATTTGTAATTCTGGTAATTTTGGTGATTTTCTTGTTCTCTGCGTTGGGGCTGTGAGGGTGACTGTCGTGTTCTTATTCTGTGGTGAGGTGGGGTGTGATCTAAAAAATTAGGGGTAGACAGGGCTTCATATCGGTTTGTTGTCGGTATGTTATACTGGTTATACATTCTATTGTCCTGTGTGTTGTTTTCTCTATTGTCCATTTGTGTCGTTGGGGTTTCTTCTCTAGTACGTGTATTCCCTATTATTCTCTCATACTTAGTATATTTGAATTTCTTAGATTTTCTCTTTATTATTTCCCTTTCTAAATCATCTAGACTCCTACAAATCGCCTCTTGCCACTTGGCATATTCATCATCATGAGGCAATTTGATAATTATTTCTTTGAGATTTGTGATATCTTTGGCTATATCTTCAAGTATTTGTGTCCTCCTTTTTATAATCATTTGTATCAATTTTTTTGATTGATTTTTGAAGAAGGACTGCCATTCTGTGTAAAAATCTTCATTATATAGATCACTGGCCAGCTCTTTTGCTATTTGCAGGCCTTTTGGGATAATGTCTCTCTCAAGATAATCAGTTAGGGATTTAACTTCCCATTTCTGTTTTAATTGACGATGCAATAGTTTCTCAAGGTCTATAGATCTGATGTTGATCTAGATTTTGGCATCGTATTTTGGACATTAGATGGTGATTCAAAATTATATTCATCTACATTCTTACATTTGTTATCCAACTATAGGAGGACATACATAATCGTGACCAATTAACACGTTTGAGTCATTCAGTGACTTGCTGAATACTGTGTATTGTGTAATAAATCTATAGCTCAGTAATATGTAGCACCAAGCACCACACTACACTACACCCCCCTGTCACTTATTAACCCCTCATTAACCCCTGATCACCCCATATAGACTCCCTGATCACCCCCCTGTCATTGATCACCCCCTTGTAAGGCTCCATTCAGACGTCCGTATGATTTTTACGGATCCACTGATACATGGATCGGATCCGCAAAACACATACGGACGTCTGAATGGAGCCTTACAGGGGGGTGATCAATGACAGGGGTGATCACCCCATATAGACTCCCTGATCACCCCCCTGTCATTGATCACCCCCCTGTAAGGCTACATTCAGACGTCCATATGATTTTTACAGATCCACTGATACATGGATCGGATCCGCAAAACACATACGGACGTCTGAATGGAGCCTTACAGGGGGGTGATCAATGACGGGGGTGATCACCCCATATAGACTCCCTGATCACCCTCCTGTCATTGATCACCCCCCTGTCATTGATCACCCCCCTGTAAGGCTCCATTCAGATGTCCGTATGTGTTTTGCGGATCCATGTATCCGTGGATCCGTAAAAAACATACGGACATCTGAATGGAGCCTTACAGGGGGGGTGATCAATGACAGGGGGGTGATCACCCCATATAGACTCCCTGATCACCCCCCTGTCATTGATCACCCCCCTGTCATTGATCACCCCCCTGTAAGGCTCTATTCAGATGTCCGTATGTGTTTTGCGGATCCGATCCATGTATCCGTGGATCCGTAAAAAACATACGGATGTCTGAATGGAGCCTTACAGGGGGGTGATGAATGACAGGGGGGTGATCACCCCATATAGACTCCCTGATCACCCCCCTGTCATTGATCACCCCCCTGTAAGGCTCCATTCAGACATTTCTTTGGCCCAAGTTAGCGGAAATTTTTTATTTATTTTTTTCTTACAAAGTCTCATATTCCACTAACTTGTGTCAAAAAATAAAATCTCACATGAACTCACCATACCCCTCACGGAATCCAAATGCGTAAAATTTTTTAGACATTTATATTCCAGACTTCTTCTCACGCTTTAGGGCCCCTAAAATGCCAGGGCAGTATAAATACCCCACATGTGACCCCATTTCGGAAAGTAGACACACCAAGGTATTCGCTGAGGGGCATATTGAGTCCATGAAAGATTGAAATTTTTGTCCCAAGTTAGCGGAAAGGGAGACTTTGAGAGAAAAAAAAATAAAAAATCAATTTCCGCTAACTTGTGGCAAAAAAATAAAAAATTCTATGAACTCGCCATGCCCCTCATTAAATACCTTGGGGTGTCTTCTTTCCAAAATGGGGTCACATGTGGGGTATTTATACTGCCCTGGCATTTTAGGGGCCATAAAGCGTGAGAAGAAGTCTGGGATCCAAATGTCAAAAAATGCCCTCCTAAAAGGAATGTGGGCCCCTTTGCGCATCTAGGCTGCAAAAAAGTGTCACACATCTGGTATCGCCGTACTCAGGAGAAGTTGGTGAATGTGTTTTGGGGTGTCATTTTACATATACCCATGCTGGGTGAGAGAAATATCTCGGTCAAGTGCCAACTTTGTATAAAAAAATGGGGGGAAAAAAAATCATCATTTTCCGCTAACTTGTGACAAAAAATAAAAAATTCTAGGAACTCGCCATGCCCCTCACAGAATACCTTGGGGTGTCTTCTTTCCAAAATGGGGTCACTTGTGGGGTAGTTATACTGCCCTGGCATTTTAGGGGCCCAAATGCGTGCGAAGTAGTTTGAAATCAAAATGTGTAAAAAATGGCCGGTGAAATCCTAAAGGTGCTCTTTGGAATGTGGGCCCCTTTGCCCACCTAGGCTGCAAAAAAGTGTCACACATGTGGTATCGCCGTACTCAGAAGAAGTTGGGGAATGTGTTTTGGGGTGTCATTTTACATATACCCATGCTGGGTGAGATAAATATCTTGGTCAAATGCCAACTTTGTATAAAAAAAGTTGTCTTTTGCCGAGATATTTCTCTCACCCAGCATGGGTATATGTAAAAAGACACACCAAAACACATTGCCCAACTTCTCCTGAGTACGGCGATACCAGATGTGTGACACTTTTTTGCAGCCTAGGTGGGCAAAGGGGCCCACATTCCAAAGAGCACCTTTAGGATTTCACCGGCCATATTTTACAGATTTTGATTTCAAAACTACTTACCACACATAAGGGCCCCTAGAATGCCAGGGCAGTATAACTACCCCACAAGTGACCCCATTTTGGAAAGAAGACACCCCAAGGTATTTCGTGATGGGCATAGTGAGTTAATGGAAGTTTTTATTTTTTGTCACAAGTTAGTAGAATATGAGACTTTGTATGGAAAAAAAAAATATATATAAAAATCATCATTTTCCGCTAACTTGTGAAAAAAGTAAAAAGTTCTATGAACGCACTATGCCCATCAGCGAATACCTTAGGGTGTCTACTTTCCGAAATGGGGTCATTTGTGGGGGTTTTCTACTGTCTGGGCATTGTAGAACCTCAGGAAACATGACAGGTGCTCAGAAAGTCAGAGCTGCTTCAAAAAGCGGAAATTCACATTTTTCCTGAGCTATAGCTATAGCTTTTACCCAAACCATTTTTTTTTTACCCAAACATTTTTTTTTTTATCAAAGACATGTACAACAATAAATTTTGAGAAAAATTTATATATGGATGTCGTTTTTTTTGCAAAATTTTACAACTGAAAGTGAAAAATGTCATTTTTTTCCAAAAAATTTGTAAATTTCGATTAATAACAAAAAAAGTAAAAATGGCAGCAGCAATGAAATACCACCAAATGAAAGCTCTATTAGTGAGAAGAAAAGGAGGTAAAATTCATTTGGGTGGTAAGTTGCATGACCGAGCAATAAACTGCTAAAGTTGTGGAGTGCCGATTTGTAAAAAAGGGCCTGGTCACTAGGGGGGTATAAACCTGTGGTCCTTAAGTGGTTAACACAAGATTTATTGAGAGCAAAAGAAAATCATAAATTACTGTTTAAACTGCTAAAAGCCGCAGGCAGAGTGGTACAGGAGAATTGCAGTTTAAAGGAAGGCAATACCCTTAGAAGAGTAGTCATAAAATACAATCATCAATAATCATCAATAATGTGCAAAACCAAAAAACTGTCATGTTAGCATTTAATTAACTAAAACCCAATCACAGCAGGTCTCAACTAGCACACGCGAGTAAATGTACAAAAACCAAGTAACATATAAAACCAGATTCAAAGCATAGATAACAAGGCGGATTACTGTATACTGTACATAAAATGTATGGAGGTTACACCATGCCGGACAATATAACCTCTGTGCCATGCTGTACAATAAACAGTATAACCCCTACACAGTGTAGAGGTAGACTGTATATTGTGTGGCACAGTGTAGGCTATATGTGTATAACATAAACATACTCCACATGAAAACTTACAATTACTTGGCTTGGCCCTTGGGGATCTCGGACGCCACTTCAACACTTTGGCCGGGGGCTCGGTGGAGCTGATGTTGTGCTTTATCCTAATGAGAAAGATTTCATAACAAGGATTTGGAGAATGAGCAGAGGGATAGCAGAGCAGGGAGAGGCTGGTGATGCTACTAGGGGGTCATACCATGGGGGAGTAATAAAGCCCACCATAATGCCCCCCAGTAGAAATAATTCTCCTTATAATGTGCAAAACATACCCCCTTGTAATGCCCCCAGTTGAGCTAATGTTCCCATAATGTGCCAATATAAAATACCCCTTCTTAGTGCCCCCGTAGATGACCCCATAGTGCTCCCCTCCCACTTTCCCCATAGTACCCACCATAATGTGTCTCAGTATAAAATGTCCCTATACAGAGCCCCCCATATAAAATACCCCTTCTTTTTAGCCTCAGTAGATGCCCCTATAGTGCCACCCAATAATGTGCCAGTAAGATGTGCCCCCACAGATGCCCCCTAATCATGTGCCAGTAAGATGTTCCCCCATAGATGCCCCCAATCATGTGCCAGTAATAAAAGCCCCCCACCATCATGTGCCAGTAGCCAGAGTGCCCCCCTATCATGTGCCAGTAGCCCCCTTATGTGCCAGTCGCCCCCCCCATCATGTGCCAGTCGCCCCCCTATCAAGTGCCAGTAGCCCCCCATAAGTGCCAGTAGCCCTCCCTTATGTGCCAGTCGCCTCCCTATCATGTGCCAGGAGCCCCCCTATCAAGTGCCCCTTATGTGCCAGTAGCCCCCCTTATGTGCCAGTAGCCTCCTATCATGTGCCAGTAGCCCCCCCCCTCATATGCCAGTAGCCCCCCTTATGTGCCAGTAGTCCCCCTTATGTGCCAGTAGCCCCCCTTATGTGCCAGTAGTCCCCCTTATGTGCCAGTAGTCCCCCTTATGTGCCAGTAGCCCCCCTTATGTGCCAGTAGCCTCCTATCATGTGCCAGTAGCCCCCCTTATGTGCCAGTAGTCCCCCTTATGTGCCAGTAGTCCCCCTTATGTGCACGTAGCCCACCTTATGTGCCAGCAGCCCCCTTTATGTGCCAGAAGTCCCCCTTATGTGCCAGTAGCCCCCCTTATGTGCCAGTAGCCCCCTTATGTGCCAGCAGCCCCCCTATGTGCCAGTAGCCCCCCCCTATGTGCCAGTAGCCCCCCTTATGTGCCAGTATTGTAATTTGTACATATATATATACAGGGAGTGCAGAATTATTAGGCAAGTTGTATTTTTGAGGATTAATTTTATTATTGAACAACAACCATGTTCTCAATGAACCCAAAAAACTCATTAATATCAAAGCTGAATATTTTTGGAAGTAGTTTTTAGTTTGTTTTTAGTTTTAGCTATTTTAGGGGGATATCTGTGTGTGCAGGTGACTATTACTGTGCATAATTATTAGGCAACTTAACAAAAAACAAATATATACCCATTTCAATTATTTATTTTTACCAGTGAAACCAATATAACATCTCAACAATCACAAATATACATTTCTGACATTCAAAAACAAAACAAAAACAAATCAGTGACCGATATAGCCACCTTTCTTTGCAAGGACACTCAAAAGCCTGCCATCCATGGATTCTGTCAGTGTTTTGATCTGTTCACCATCAACATTGTGTGCAGCAGCAACCACAGCCTCCCAGACACTGTTCAGAGAGGTGTACTGTTTTCCCTCCTTGTAAATCTCACATTTGATGATGGACCACAGGTTCTCAATGGGGTTCAGATCAGGTGAACAAGGAGGCCATGTCATTAGATTTTCTTCTTTTATACCCTTTCTTGCCAGCCACGCTGTGGAGTACTTGGACGCGTGTGATGGAGCATTGTCCTGCATGAAAATCATGTTTTTCTTGAAGGATGCAGACTTCTTCCTGTACCACTGCTTGAAGAAGGTGTCTTCCAGAAACTGGCAGTAGGACTGGGAGTTGAGCTTGACTCCATCCTCAACCCGAAAAGGCCCCACAAGCTCATCTTTGATGATACCAGCCCAAACCAGTACTCCACCTCCACCTTGCTGGCGTCTGAGTCGGACTGGAGCTCTCTGCCCTTTACCAATCCAGCCACGGGCCCATCCATCTGGCCCATCAAGACTCACTCTCATTTCATCAGTCCATAAAACCTTAGAAAAATCAGTCTTGAGATATTTCTTGGCCCAGTCTTGACGTTTCAGCTTGTGTGTCTTGTTCAGTGGTGGTCGTCTTTCAGCCTTTCTTACCTTGGCCATGTCTCTGAGTATTGCACACCTTGTGCTTTTGGGCACTCCAGTGATGTTGCAGCTCTGAAACATGGCCAAACTGGTGGCAAGTGGCATCTTGGCAGCTGCACGCTTGACTTTTCTCAGTTCATAGGCAGTTATTTTGCGCCTTGGTTTTTCCACACGCTTCTTGCGACCCTGTTGACTATTTTGAATGAAACGCTTGATTGTTCGATGATCACGCTTCAGAAGCTTTGCAATTTTAAGAGTGCTGCATCCCTCTGCAAGATATCTCACTATTTTTGACTTTTCTGAGCCTGTCAAGTCTTTCTTTTGACCCATTTTGCCAAAGGAAAGGAAGTTGCCTAATAATTATGCACACCTAATATAGGGTGTTGATGTCATTAGACCACACCCCTTCTCATTACAGAGATGCACATCACCTAATATTCTTAATTGGTAGTAGGCTTTCGAGCCTATACAGCTTGGAGTAAGACAACATGCATAAAGAGGATGATGTGGTCAAAATACTCATTTGCCTAATAATTCTGCACGCAGTGTATATATATATATATAAAAACAACTTATACTTACCTCCACCAGGATGCGATGCAGGCCTCTTCCGGCCTGTGTCCCTCGCTGGCTCAGGCGGCGAGATGACGTCATCCTGCCGCCTGCACTGGCCTCTGATAGGTTGCCGGCTTAGTGCTGGCAGCCTATCAGAGGTACAGGGAGGGGACACACCTCTCCCTCCCCTGTCGGCTGCCACAGCACTAGCATCTGTATCGCCGTCCTGAGAACGGAGATACAGATGACTATAGACTTAGAGATGAGTGAGCGCTTCCACAATGGAAGCGCAGCGATCATCTCCTTCTGTGCCCTGTCTCCTTCTGACAGCGCCCCGGGCGGCCACCCAGCCCGCCCGGTCCAAGAAACAGCCCTGATGGTTGGCAAGTGGCAGTAGTGGCAGGATCAGGCTGCAGCATGCTGTACACAACATGATGGTAGGTAGGCAGACAGACAGACAGCAAGAGTGGCAAGATGTGGCACCAGCAACAAGGGGAGGTCTATTGGTCGCATTCAGTGTGCTTGGACTGTGAGAAAATTTCTGTATTAATATAGTAATCACGTATATATATGCTGCCTCAGTAAATTTGACCCCTGTCCATGAAAAAAAAAAAAGTCCACCGTGTTAACCCCCCCCTACCCTCCACAAAAATACATTTTAAATTTCAACTGTGTGGAAAGTGAGTACACAGAAACTGACCCTCAGGCATTAGTGGCATGATGCAGGCCCCAGCATTGCCTTGACTGTGATAAAATGTTGGTATTGAAGCAGTACTCACGTACATTTGTGCTGCGCCTTAAAGAAATTTAACCATCTCAAAAATTTATGGCATACAGAATTTTAACTGTGTGGAAACTGAATACAAGTAAACTGACAATTGAGAGGCATTAGTAGCATCAGGATGCAGCAGCAGCTGTCCAGAACATGAAAATAGGCACACAGACAGGAGACAGACAGCAACAGTGGCAAGATGGGGCACTGCCAGCAAGGCTAGTTGGGCGAGGTCTATACATCGGAATCAGCCGGAGCAGTGTGAAAATCCTCCTGAACCCAGGCTTTGATAAAAGTAAAAGTGATGTTTTGGACACTCGCGGAGGACAAATTGGTCCATTTGAGTGTCACCACACACCCTGCAGTGCTGAAACCTATCTCCAAGATGAAACTGGAGGCAGGGCAAGAAAGAAGAGAGCATGCTGTGCCAGTTCAGGCCACTGTTCCAGTCTGCCGCCCAGAAATCCATGGGGTCAGGGAACTGGGTATGGCCATAGTTTAGGTTGGCTTGAACCTGGTCGTTGAGGTGGAAGCTGTCGGCTTGTTGACTGACCTGCTGTGGCTTCTGCTGCTCGTGACGGAAGAAGTAGGGTGATTCTGCTGGGGTCAGAGGGGGCCTCCCTTTCAGACACACTGGCAGCAGACTTTTGCTCGCCGTTACCTGCGGAAAGCTGTGCACACAGTGTTTCCTGGTAGTAACGTAATTTATCTTCCTACCATTGGTAGCGAGGGTCTAAAAGCATGATTATCCAGCAATCATCAGACTGCTTGATGTCAACAATACGCCTGTCACTGCTTAAAAATTCCAATTGCCCGAGGAGCCACTTCTTTCTGGCTCCGCTCCCCTTTGAGATGATTGGGTGTCTTGGCCAGTGTCATTTTTACCATCGTCCTCTTGTTCCTCCAGCTCCAACTCCTCCTTCTCTTGTAGTGGCAACTCCTCATCCTCATCTTCCTCATCCTCCTCCTCAATGGCAGATTCCCTTTGTGTGTGTCCAACAGCAATGTCGAATTCCAAAGAGTTGGCACATTGCGGATTAAGCATTGTAACAACAGGCCGTTCTGTCTTTGCAGGTCCAGAAAAGTGTTCCTTTCCATGCAAGAGTGGCTGAAGTGCTTGGACAGTCTTTTGGACTTTCCCAGCACCTTATGCAAGCCTGTGTACTTAGAAAGACAGTGTCTTTTGCTCCACGGCACGGTGTCACCTCCATGTCATCCTGCTTCAACTGTGAGGAGGAGTGAGCCATCTAATCCTCAATCTCATCCTCCTTCTGCTCAACTATAATGTTTCGCCTTTCTGGGCCTCTCAGATAATGTTGAGCACTACCCTGTGTCTTTGTGTAGTAAGCACATATATTTGCTGCTAGTTTGAATATAATCAACCCCCCCCCCCCCCCGCCAAAAAAAAAAAAAGGATTCAAAACATGTGAAATGGGGAAACAGATTTGGGTTTAAATTCGTTATCACTCCCAGATATTGCTGTAGTGATCATGTATATATGTAGCTAGTTTTAAAATAAACAGTACCCATAAAAATAAAAAAAATTATTGGAAACGTATTTGTGAACACAGAAATAAAGAGAAACTGATTTAGATCTAAATTCATTATGCCTCACAGATACTTTTGTGTGCTGGCCTGTGTATTGGTGTTGATCACCTTTATGCTGGTTTAATTAAATTACACAGGTCACAAAAACATTGTGAGGAAGTAGAATTAATGGAAATTGTCAATTGAGGCATGACACTCAATTTCTCATTATCACTCACAGGTAGATAGCTGCAATATCTTGTAGTATGTCTTGTAGTAATCACATGTATATACTGGTTTAATTACAATTAACAAACCCCCCCAAGTTTTTTTATTCCAACCGTAACATACATAATTTGAGGTGCAATGCTCGATTTCACCTAAAGCGATTGTCTCACTTCAGCAAATAGCATTTATCATGTACATAAAGTTAATACAAGCAACTTACTAATGCATTGTTATTATCTATATTGCTTCCTTTGCTGGTTTAATTCATTTTCCCATCACATTATAGACTGCACGCTTCCATGGTTATGACCACCCTGTAATTCAGCAGTAGCTGCCATGCTTGCACACTACAGGAAAAAGCAGCAGCCTATGTAAGCTCCCACAGTACTGCCACCAGAAAGGCTGGCCCTTTTTTCTATAGTGTGCAAGCATGACCACCACAGATGGATTGCAGTGTGGTTGTAACCATGGAAACGAGCAATGTATAATGTGATAGAAAATTGAATCTAGCCAGCAGAGGAGGCAATAAGGACAATCACAAAACATTAGTAAGTGCTGTGTATTAACTTTGTCTACATGATAAATGCCACTTGCTGAAGTGAAACAACCCTTGTAACACACACAAATATATTGCTGTCATGGGTATTAATGCAGTAATCTTGTATATATGCTGCTTAATTAAATTGAAGGCGCTCTCCAAATAAAAATTAAATTGCTACAGTGTGGAAATTGAAAATACATAAACAGTCAATTGAGGCTTGACGCTCAATTTAAACTTTCAGCGCACAGGTAGTTTGCTGCTATACCTTGTGTATTGTAGTAATATATATACTGGTTTAATTACAAGTACAATCCCCTAAAAATTCCAGCCGCTTGGAAACTGAAAATATGTAAACTGACGACTGAGGCATGACGTTCAATTTCATCTTAACACACACAGGTAGATTGCTGCCATACCGTGGGTATTACTGCAGTAATCATGTATATATGCTGCTTAATTGAACTGAGAGCACCCCCAAAAAAAATTACATTTTGACTGCATGGAAACTGAAAATATGTAAACAGACGATTGAGGCTTGATGCTCAATTTCAACTTAACACACACAGTTAGTGTCATGTTCTAGGGATCAACAAACCCCTTAACATGTACCAAGCATTTTGAACCAGACAAGGCAAAGGAAAAGCCTAAACTAATCATTTACTAAACAAGACAAGACAGAAAATAACCATAATAAACCTGCACAAACAGATCAGTAACAGATGGATCACCACTGGATCAAGTGCACCAGTTTAAGTTGAGGCAAAACCCTACAGGCATTGTCTAAGTAAACCCCATTCTTCACAATACTTCTGATGGTACGGATAGTCTTTCCTGAGGGTTCACCAGGTTGCTCCCTCTTGGGATGGTCCCAGTGCACCAGCGGTCCAGGTACATACAAAACAGGGAATCAGGCAAACTAACAGGAAGCAAGACAAAACTGGAAACACAATACACTGTTCAGACACAAGACATATGCTGGAACACAGACAAGATCACAGACATGGAACAGAGGCCTGGACCCCATGCGGAACGGATGCACAGCATTCGAAGATATAGCTGCACAGACAGGAGACAGACAGATGCCTGGACCCTATGCAGAACAGATGCATGACGATCACAGACAGAGCTGCACAGACATGACACTGGGGAGCAAGAAGTTCCCAACAGACAAGGACAGATAACATAGGACACCAAGGTCAGGAGCATACACCTTGCACGTAGTCTAGCTGGTCACAGACCCCCAGGCATGCAGCACACAGGTCTAAATAGCCAGGTCAAATAAGGCAGCTGACCACCTGATCATCAGACAAAAACACAGGGAAACATTTACTCTACGTAAACACAGAGCAAACAAGTAACACAGAGAATTCAAGTCACAAGGAATACACAGGCACATAGGACACAGTTCACACACAGAAGGCGACAACTAGCATGCACCACCCAAGCAACCAGCTTACACAAGCGTCGTCCCACAGGTAGTACGCAAGTGTGGAGGCAGCCAGCATACACGGCAACACATGTAAACCATGAACTGTCCAGTGATCTAAACAGTGAGAGTATCCACATTCACAGGCCCACTTTCACACATAGAAGGCTACATTCAGCATCTAGCCCCAAGCAACCAGGATTCACAGGAGACAGCCTGCAGACAGTACATAAGTGCACATGCAGCCAGCCTGCATGGCAACAGTATCAGGAATACACTGTGATGCAGACACGGAGAGTACACATATTCACAGGCCACAGTTCACAAACTGAACACAGAAGAGTATCTACATAATGTTGCGATTATGTGTTAAGTGAAAACATGTAAATGGACGACTGAGGCTTGATGCACAATTTAAACTTAACACACAGAGGTAGATTGCTGCCAGACTGCGGGTATCACTGCAGTAATGACGTATATATGCTGCTTAATTAAATGGAAACCCCCCCCCCCCCCCAAAAAAAAAAAAATTGGGACTAGTGGAAAAAATGTAAAATGACTGGCTTGACGCTGAATTTCAACCTCATACCACACAGGTAGATTGCTGCCATACAATGGGTACTGCTGTAGTAATCACATATATACCATGTGTAAATATTTATATATATATATACAGTCAGGTCCATAAATATTGGGACATAGACACAATTCTAACATTTTTGGCTCTATACACCACCACAATGGATTTGAAATTAAACAAACAAGATGTGCTTTAACTGCAGACTGTCAGCTTTAATTTGGGAGTATTTACCTCCAAATCAGGTAAACGGTGTAGGAATTACAACAGTTTGCATATGTGCCTCCCACTTGTTAGGGACCAAAAGTAATGGGACAGAATAATAATCATAAATTAAACTTTCACTTTTTAATACTTAGTTGCAAATCCTTTGCAGTCAATTACAGCCTGAAGTCTAGAACGCATAGACAACACCAGACGCTGGGTTTCATCAATGGTGATGCTCTGCCAGGCCTCTACTGCAACTGTCTTCAGTTCCTGCTTGTTCTTGGGGCATTTTCCCTTCAGTTTTGTCTTCAGCAAGTGAAATGCATGCTCAATCGGATTTAGGTCAGGTGATTGACTTGGCCATTGCATAACATTCCACTTCTTTCCCTTAAAAAATTCTTTGGTTGCTTTTGCAGTATGCTTTGGGTCATTGTCCATCTGCACTATGAAGCGCCATCCAATGAGTTCTGAAGCATTTGGCTGAATATGAGCATATAATATTGCCCGAAACACTTCAGAATTCATCCTGCTTCTTTTGTCAGCAGTCACAACATCAATAAATACAAGAGAACCAGTTCCATTGGCAGCCATACATGCCCACACCATGACACTACCACCACCATGCTTCACTGATGAAGGTGGTGGTATGCTTAGGATCAAGAGCAGTTCCTTTCCTTCTCCATACTCTTCTCTTCCCATCACTCTGGTACAAGTTGATCTTGGTCTCATCTGTCCATTGTTCCTGAACTGTGAAGGCTTTTTTAGATGTCGTTTAGCAAACTCTAATCTGGCCTTCCTGTTTTTGAGGCTCACCAATGGTTTACATCTTGTGGTGAACCCTCTGTATTCACTCTGGTGAAGTCTTCTCTTGATTGTTGACTTTGACACACATACACCTACCTCCTGGAGAGTGTTCTTGATCTGACCAACTGTTGTGAAGAGTGTTTTATTCAACAGGGAAAGAATTCTTCGGTCATCCACCACAGTTGGTTTCCGTGATCTTCCGGGTCTTTTGGTGTTGCTGAGCTCACCGGTGCATTCCTTCTTTTTAAAAATATTCCAAACAGTTGTTTTGGCCACGCCTAATGTTTTTGCTATCTCTCTGATGGGTTTGTTTTGTTTTTTCAGCCTAATGATGGCTTGCTTCACTGATAGTGACAGCTCTTTGGATCTCATCTTGAGAGTTGACAGCAACAGATTCCAAATGCAAATAGCACACTTGAAATGAACTCTGGACCTTTTATCTGCTCATTGTAATTGGGATAATGAGAGAATAACACACACCTGGCCATGGAATAGCTGAGAAGCCAATTGTCCCATTAATTTTGGTTCCTTAACAAGTGGGAGGCACATATGCAAACTGTTGTAATTCCTACACCGTTCACCTGATTGGGATGTAAATACCCTCAAATAAAAACTGACAGTCTGCAGTTAAAGCACATCTTGTTTGTTTCATTTCAAATCTATTGTGGTGGTGTATAGAGCCAAAAATGTTAGAATTGTGTCGATGTCCCAATATTTATGGACCTGACTGTATATATATATGAATTTATGCTGCTTAATTATATTTAGAGATGATCAAATTTCTCAAAAATTCTATTCGGCTGGTTCACAGAATTTTTCGAAAAAATTTGGTTTCCTACGAATTTATTTGTGGCAAATTGCATTAAAAACGGCTATTTTCTGGCTGCAGAGAGCATTTATAGTGTTGTACATACAACACTGTGCCTTGCAGTAACACGCATAGGGATTCTGCTGTGGTATTAAGACAATACTGTGAGTCAGTGTGTCATGCAGATGACAAGCGTTGCTCTTAGAATCACTGCACATTTAACTTATTTGGACAGTTACTGGGCCAAAACTGACCAAATAACTCAAGTGTGAACTTACAGGTCAATGTTAGCGTCAAGAAGAAGCGCACTCCTTTTACACCATCGGCAGCTGATTCCACATAGATGTCTACAGAACCTGTTCTATTAAACGCTTATACAAGTAGAGCCCCCCTGACAGAGTGGAGAGGGTTCAGAAAACACAGGTGCATATCCATGAAGCAAACATGATTATAAAAAAAAATGGCTGCATACCATTATACATACAAACAATAGAGCTAAGAAATGGGGGTCATTCTAAATAAAATTGGTACAATACCAACTATAAGTGAGTCAATGGAAGCTATACTAGTGTTAGGGACTCATCTGTGGAAGCCACCTTGACGCCTGGTAGATGGGCCCGACACACGTTTGTTCAAATATGTGCGCTAAGAGCTTCCATTGACTCACTTATAGTCGGTATTGTACCACTTTTATTTAGAATGACCCCCATTTCTTAGCTCTATTGTTTGTATGTATAATGGTGTGCAGCCATTTTCTTTTTTGTAATCATGTTTGCTTCATGGATATGCACCTGTGATTTCTGAAGGTTCTAGTCAAAAAAAATTGTAGAATAATTGAGGGTAGCACCTTTTTTAGACTGAACACGCCCATCTACCTGGGGCTTCCGAGCAGAGTACGTATGTAGCTGGTTCTTACACTGCTCTGAATATTGTAGGCTTAGGTAAGTCTAAAGAGAGGCCGTATACTAGTGTTAGGGACCCATCTGCGGAAGCCACCTTAATGCCAGGTAGAGGGGCCCGAAACATGTTTGATCAAATATGTGTGCTAAGAGCTTCTATTGACTCACTTATAGTCGGTATTGTACCACTATTATTTAGAATGTCCCCCATTTCTTAGCTCTATTGTTTGTATGTATAATGGTGTGCAGCTATTTTCTTTTTTATAATCATGTTTGCTTCATGAATATGCACCTGTGATTTCTGAAGGTTGTAGTCTAAATGTTTTGTAGAAAAATTGAGGGTAGCGCCTCGTTTAGACTGAACACGCCCATCTTACTATTACTATTTTACTACTTTTATTTAGAATGATTTGATTCTTAGCTCTATTGTTTGTATGTATAATAATGTGCAGGCTTTTTCTTTTTTAGAAAGAGTGGAGAGGGTGTCAGCAATAAGTTTGTGTTGACATCACAGATTATTTTGCCCTTCCTCTGATCCGTCAGGACAATAACCCCCAAAAAACAGATCCTGTCTGTGGAGCATCCGCCTTCACTCGGTCAGCATTTGGTCAGTAATCCATCAGTATTGCTAAAGTAAAAAAAAAACAGCAGTGGATCCAAAAGAGAGATGACACGTGAACGTAATATTTTAATGTCTTCTGTGTTTTTTACCCACTCCTGCTTTTGGCTACCAAATCATAAGCCAATTCTGATGCAAAATAAGGACCATGTCATGCAGGCCTTACAGCTGTTACATAGACAGGATCTGTTGTGCGTCTCATTTTTCCTTCCTTCTGACAGATCAGAAGAAGGGTCAAATAAATGATGATGTCAGCCAGGCCAAAAAGCAAAATAGTGGCCCAGTCATGAAGTGGGGAGGGTGGGAACAGCATAAGAAGTCCACAGAATGGACCTATGACATAGTGGTGAGGTGGAAGCAGCATGAGGAGACCAAAGAGTGGCACAATGACAGAGTCTGGAGGTAGCAGCAGAATCAGGAGGAGGCCACAGAGTGGCACAATGACAGTGTGGAGGTGGCAGCAGCATGAGGAGACCACAGAGTGGCACAATGACAAAGTGTAGAGGTGGCGGCAGCAGCATCAGGAGGAGGCCACAGGGTGGCATAATGACAGTGTGGAGGTGGCAGAAGCATGAGGAGACCACAGACTGGCACAATGACAGAGTGTGGAGGTGGCAACAGCAGTATCAGGAGGAGACCACAGACTGGCACAATGACAGAGTGTGGAGGTGGCGGCAGCATCATCAGGAGGCCACAGAGTGGCACAATGACTGAGTGTGGAGGTGACGGCAGCAGTATCAAGAGAAGGCCACAGGATGGCACAATGACAGTGTGGAGATGGCAGCAGTATCAGGAGGCCATAGAGTGGCAAGGTGACATTTTTTGAGGTGACAGCAGCATCAGGAGACCACAGAGTGGCAAGGTGACATAGTGTGGAGGTGGCAGCTGCATCAGGAGACCACAAAGTGACCCGGTAACCGAGTGGGTGGCAATACCAGTACCCGCTGACGAAGGTGGGTGCAGGAAGGAGCACTTGGCATCAAATGTGTGGCATCAGGTGGGTTGCAGCATCAGAGTAGTAGCTAAGGCAGGTAGTCAGAAGAAACCGGTCTCTTTTATCAAAGTGTTGGTGTGGCATCATGGATGATCTAGTCTGATGCATCAGGCATTGGTGGTTGGAAATCCTGGCTGACCTACACCTGATTCATCTTGACAAAGGTCAGTCTGTCCACATTTTGGGTGGATAGATGAGTTCTCTTGGGGTAACTATGGCCCCCGCCACACTAAACACCCTCTCTGATGCCACATTACTGGCCGGGCAGGACAGCTTTTCCAGGGCAAACTCTGCTAGTTGCAGCCACAAATCCAGTTTGGCTGCCCAGTAGTCCAGCGGATCTTCAATGTGGGTTGGCAGGGTGCTGTCCAAGTATGCCACCACCTGCTGGTTAAGGGCCTGCTCCAGGTCTACCTGCTGCTGCTGGTGAGTAGTTTCTTTACTATGCAGGTGAAGAAAGCTACTCATCATCACTGGTACTGCTCCTGCCACCCCACCCCTCCCCAGCAGCCATGGCAGTAGAACGTGAGCACAGAGGGCTCCCCCGGTCAGACCTGCGAGAGGATGGACGATGGCGCAGATAGGCAGCGGCTAACTGATTATATAGAATGTCTCTGTAGTAGTTCAGTTTCTCCTCCCTCTCAGTGGATGTAAAAAAGGCCCCCATTTTGGACCTGTAGCAAGGGTCTAGCATGGTGAGAGCCAGAATTCATCCCCAAATGGTGACAAGTGAGCATGCATCGGGCCATTTGCGCAAGTGATTCGGACGGATTCACTGCCTCCATCTCCACTGCATACTGCCACGGTGTGTCTGGGTTATCTGCCTCGTCTTCCTCATTACCCTGTAGCTCCTCCAGCAGCTCCTGCTCCTCCTCTCCTGTCACCTGTGTAGAAAAACCACCCATTTCTCTATGCATTGCTTGTGCTCAAATTTCCTCCTCCTCCTTTAGTTCAGCCCCCAGAGGGCTCACGTGGCCATAAGATTTAGTTGCCATGTCTCCTGTCCCCTAGCCAGACAGGTTTAGCAGCATCTGTTCCAGGACATGAATAAGTGGAATGACATTGTTCATCCCGTAGTCCTGGAGACTGACAAATAACGTGGCCTCCTCAAAGGGCCTGAGCAAACGGCAGGTGTCACGCATGAGCTGCCACTGGCTGACAACGAAGTTACCCCGGGGAGTACTCCTGTCCGCTTGGATGATCAAGAAATCATTTATGGCCTTTCTCTGTTCGTACAGTCGGTCCAACATATGGAGGTTGTAATCTCAAAGGGTGGAAACGTCGCATATCAGCCTATGTTGGGGAATGCTGTTGTGCCACTGCAGCTCAAGGAGGGTGTGCTTTGCGGTGTACAAGTGGCTGAAGTGCATGCAAAGTTTCCTGTCCATTTTTAGTATGTCTTGCAGATGGGTGAAAGACTCCATGTTCTTCCCGTTATCAGTCACCATAGTTCCGATTTTCAGTTGGCGAGGAGAAGGTCAGGATTCAATTTCTTGATGAAGTACACGGAGCAGTTCCTCCCCTGTGTGACTCCGTTCGCCCAGGCAAAAGAGGTGCAGAACAGCGTGACACCACCGTGCCCTGCACATGTAATATGCTGGAGGGGCACTGTGAATTGTTCCTGCAGTGGAGGCTGAGGACAAGGTAGGGGATGAGGAGGCAGAGGCGGACGTTGTTGCAGTACCAACAGCGCGAGAATGTGGAGGCAGAAGCGGCGTCACCTGGCCAAGTTGCTGGTGTGGCTATGCAGAAACCACATTCACCCAAAAGACCGTAAAGGACATGTATTGTTCCTGACCGTAGTTACAGCTCCACGCGTCAGCGCTGCCGTGTTCGTTGGCAGACACCGACAGGCTCAAGGACAGGCCCACCTTCTGTTCTTCATATGTGTAAAGGGCTGGTACTGCCTTTTTGGCAAGAAAATGATGGCTTGGGACTCTCCACTTCTGCTCGGCACAAGCCATAAGTTCTATGAAAGGTGCAGAGTCCACTACTTGGAAAGGGAAGGACTGCAGCACCAGCAACTTGGCCAGGAGCACATTGAGCTTCGGCGCCGTTGGATGAGTGCACGCATACTGTTGTCTGTTGGCAATGGCTTCGGTGACCGATTGCTGACAGAATGACTGATGAGGAGTAGGAGGAGAAGTAGGAGCATCAGGACCAGCAGATGATGGGAAGGACAGAAAGCTCCCTTCGGCTGAAGAGGTGGAGCCTTGACTGCCTGAAATCGGCTGCGTGCCACTGGGGGATGCAGCGGTTGCTGCAGCAGGCTGGACCACCACATCGGAGCCACAGTTCTCCCAGGCCACTTTATGGTGATGCTGCATATGTTGACGTAGGGCTGTGGTGCCAACATTGGCACCCTGGCCACGCTTCACCTTCTGCCTACAGATTCTACAAATGGCTATGTTCACCTCCTCCGGCGGCTTAACAAAAAACTGCCACACCGCCGAGTAGGTGTTTTTACCCCCAGGGCCGGTTCTAGGTGAAATGGGGCCCTGGGGCAAAAAACAATAAGGGCCCCCCCCATGACACTTGATGACTTTTACAGAAGAAACTGAATATTATGTGGCACAGTGTATGCTATATGTGTATAACATAAACATATTTCATATGAAAACTTACAGTTACTTGGCTTAACCCTTGGGGATCTCGGACACCACTTCAACACTTTGGCTGGGGGGTTCAGTGGAGCTGATGTTGTGTTTTATCCTAATGAGAAAGATTTCATAATAAGGATTTGGAGAATGGGCAGAGGCATAGCAGAGCAGGGAGAGGCTGGTGCTGCTACTAGGGGGTCATACCATGGGGGAGTAATAAAGCCCACCATAATGCACCCCCAGTAGAAATAATTCTCCTTATAATGTGACAGTGCAAAAAAAAACCCCCTTGTAATGCCCCCAGTTGAGCTAATCTCCCCATAGTGCCCCCATAATGTGCCAGTATAAAATACCCCTATATAGTGCCCCCAGTAAATGCCCCCAGAGTGCTCCTCTCCCCCCTCGTGCCCCCCATAATGTACCAGTATAAAATGCCCCATATATAGTGCCCCAGTAGATGCTCTCAGTGTCCCCCATAATTTTTAAGTATAAAATACCCCTTCTCAGTGCCCTCGTAGTACTCCTCTCCCCCCTTCCACTTAGTACCCACCATAATGTGTCCCAGTATAAAATGCCCCTATACAGAGCCCCCATATAAAATACCTGTTCTTTGTGGCCTCAGTAGATGCCCCTATAGTGCCCACCAATAATGTGCCAGTAAGTGCCCCCAATGTGCCAGTAATAAGTGTCCCCAATAATGTACCAGTAATAAGTGCCCCCATAGATGTCCCCCAATAATGTGCCAGTATAATGTGCCCTCATAGATGCCCCCCAATCATGTGCAAGTAATAAAAGCCCCCCCCACCATCATGTGTCAGTAACAAGAGCCCCCCCATATCATGTGCCAGTAGCCAGAGGACCCCCTATATCATGTGCCAGAAGCCAGAGCCCCCCTATCATGTGCCAGTAGCCAGAGCCCATCTATCATGTGCCAGTAGCCACAGGCTCCCCCTATATCATGTGCCAGTAGCCAGAGCCCCCCCTATATCATGTGCTAGTAACAAGAGCCCCCCTTATATCATGTGCCAGTAGCCAGAGCCCCCCCTATATCATGTGCCATTAGCCAGAGGCCCCCCATATCATGTGCCAGTAGCCAGAGCCCCCCTATATCATGTGCCAGTAGCCAGAGCCCCCCCTATCATGTGCCAGTAGCCAGAGCCCCCCATCATGTGCCAGTAGCCAAAGGCCCCACCCATATCATGTGCCAGTAGCTAGAGCCCCCCCATTATGTGGCAGTAGCCAGAGGCCCCCCTATCATGTGCCAGTAGCCAGAGGCCCCCATACCATGTGCCAGTACCCAGAGGCCCCCATACCATGTGCCAGTAGCCAGAGCCCCCCTATCATGTGCCAGTAGCCAGAGGCCTCATGTGCCAGTAGCCAGAGCCCCATGTGCCAGTAGACAGAGGCCCCCCATCATGTGCCAGTAGCCAGAGGCCCCACCCGTATCATGTGTCAGTAGCCAGAGGCCCCTCCATTACAATGTGCCAGTAGCCAGAGCCCCCCCATCATGTGCCAGTAGCCAGAGCCCCCCATCATGTGCCAGTAGCCAGAGGCCCCACCGATATCATGTGTCAGTAGCCAGAGGCCCCTCCATTACACTGTGCCAGTAGCCAGAGCCCCCCTATCATGTGCCAGTAGCCAGAGGCCCCCCTATATCATGTGCCAGTAGCCAGAGCCCCCCTATATCATGTGCCAGTAGCCAGAGCCCCCCTATCATGTGCCAGTAGCCAGAGCCCCCTATCATGTGCCAGTAGCCAGAGCCCCCTATCATGTGCCAGTAGCCAGAGCCCCCCCTATTATCTTCCAGTAGCCAAAGCCTCCCGATCATGTGCCAGTAGCCTGAGCCCCCCCATCAACATGTCCCAGTAGCCAGAGCCCCCCATCATGTGCCAGTAGCCACCAGTATTGTACACAAAAAAAACACTTATACTTACCTCCATGTCAGCGATGCAATGCAGGCCTCTTCTGGCCTGTATCCCGCGCTGTACGGCTCAGGCGGCGCGATGATGTCATCGAGCATCCTGCACCGCCCTCTGATAGGCTGCCGGCCTAGTGCCTGCAGCCTATCAGAGGAAGGGGAAGGGACACACGTCTCTCTCCCCTGCCCTGCTGCACAGCCATCTGTATCGCTGTCCTGAGGACGGTGATACAGATGACTATGGAGATGAGCTCTTCCACAATGGAAGCGCTCATCTCCCTGTGACTGCCCTGCCACCGCTGCCCCCACGAAAATATAGTTAGTTGTGGGCCGACTAAGAACTTGGGGGCCCGGGGGCAATTGCCCCCCTTGCCTATATGGAAGCGCCGGCCCTGTTTACCCCAAACACTCTTCACTGACTGACTGCTACCGCCGCTGCTTCCGTGAACCCCTGCACCACTGGGCAGGTAGGCTCCTGCAAAGTGGGTGGTCTACCCTGGGCACGTTTGGCTCCCGACCTCCCACTGCTGCCACCCTGCTGACTCCTGGCCACGCTAGCATCTTGCTGGTTCCGCCGCTGCCTCACGAGCAAGCTGCCACGCTCTTCTCCTGATGATGATGAAGCCCCTAATTCACCCGGCTCCCAAGTGCGATAAGCTACATCATCATCATCGAGTACTGTCTGTACGTCACCGATGTCCTCCTCAACCGTCCGCAACACCAGATCCCACGCCATTCTCCTCATCACTACTTGCCCACCTACCGGAGGAAGCGGCAGATGTCTCCTCCACATCTTGGCTGGCCAGTAGCTCCTGACTGTCCTCTAGTAGCTCGTACTCGCTGTATAGTGGACCTGAGCCCACAGCATATAATACTTCTCTGGCTGAGTGAACAGAAAAGGACAGAGGCAGGTTGAGGACAGGTGAGGGTACAGGGCCTGCTCCCGGGCCATGCCAACTAAAAGTTGTGTCTGACGAACACACCAACTCTTGGCTGGGGGTGTCTGATGTCACTTGGGACGAAGTGGGTGACCGAGTCAACCATTCAAGAACCGCTGGGTTGCTGTTCAAGACACAACCACTAGATGAAACCGGGAGCTCATGCCTCTCGCTGCGACCCCTGCTGCCACGCCCCCTTAGTCTGCTGCGACCTGTGCCAGAAGCATTTAGGCCTGTGCACCTCCCCTGTGCAGGGCTTGTCACTTCTCTGTCTGACATAATGTTAGATCAAATAAATAAATAGAAAATTAAAACACCCCAAAAAGTCAGTAATTTTCTCACTTCACCACACAATGGCTAATAAGCCCTTTTTTTCGAACCATTCACGCCTAAAAGGGCTTTAGAACATATACCTGCACCGCTGAAAGTCAAATAGTCCCTTATTTTTTTCCACTTATACATGCCACAAAAAGCTTTAGAACATATAACTGCACCGCTGAACAGCAAATATATCTTTTTTTGGCCACTAATACACGCCAAAAAGGGCGTTAGAACATATAACTGCACTGCTGAACGGCAAATATATATTTTTTTGCCATTAATAAATGCCAAAATGGGCTGTAATTTTCTCACTTTACCACACAAAGGCAAATACTTTTTTTTTGTGCCTCTAATACACGCCAAAAAGGGCTTTAGAACATATAACTGCACTGGTGAATGGCAAATAATATATATTTTTTTGCCACTAATGCATGCCAAAAAGGGCTTAGAACATACTGTACAACTATATCGCTAAACGGCAAATATATATTTTTTTGCAACTAATACACGCCAAAAAGGGCTCAAATTTTTTTGCTTCACCACACAACAGGCAAAAAAGGGCATTAGAACATATAACTGCACCACTGAACAGCAAATATATATTTTTTTGCCACTATTAAACGCCAAAAAGGGCTGTAATTTTCTCACTTCACACAATGGCAAATACTTTTTTTGTGCAACTAATACACGCCAAAAAAGGCTTTCGAACATATAACTGCACTGCTGAATGGCAAATAGGCCCTTATTTTTTTCCACTTATACATGCCACAAAATGCTTTAAAATATATAACTACACCGCTGAACAGCAAATAATATATATTTTTTGAAAAATGGATAGGAGAAGGGCACTCGCTATATGGGAATATATGGAATTTATTACACGGATGTCCACTTAAATACAGGAATGTCACACAATAATACAGTTAAAATATCAAGAATAAAATCACATAAAATAAGATAAAATGCCAAGATAGGCAACCATATATCCACTCTGATATATAGCCCGTATGTTAACACTTGTGGATGTCCTTGCTAGATTGCACAAGCCTGTTACGTCGAAAAAAGCTCCAAGTTGTAGATAGATCGACGATAAACAGGATAATTGTAATATAGGTGAGGATCAATGCACAATATCACTGGTATGGAGCTAGTAAATCCACATTTGTTACAATGTCTCTCCTATTTTGCAGAGCCTGTTGATAGCTCATAAATCCACATTTATTGCAGTGTCCCAAACACTCCGGATATGAGGGCAAACAACGCTGCTGGTAGGTAGCAGGGTATGTCTAATTAGGAGCAAATAGACTATCCTGCACTTCACAGTGTTACTTGTACTTATGTGTACGTTACCACTTCTGGAGTCTCCGACTTTCTCCTATGTCAGCCGACACAGCCTTGTGATGTTGCTGTTAGCTATCGCGGCGTCCCGCGAAATGTCCGAGTCAAACGTAGCGTCCCACGTGACTCTGCAGCTACTTCCTAGAAGCCGTCCTCAGTCTTCTGGGTCCTACTTTCCCTCCGTCTCTGCTCTCATTTAGTTACAGAGATGCAGGTGTCTTTAGGGTTGTAGTATCGGCATTCCATACAAGCGTTAATATTTCCTTAATGAAAGTCCAGAACGGCACCAAACGCGTTTCAGGGTCTACACCCCTTCATAGCCACTGATGAAGGGGTGTAGACCCTGAAACGCGTTTGGTGCCATTCTGGACTTTCATTAAGGAAATATTAATGCTTGTATGGAATGTCGATACTACAACCCTAAAGACACCTGCATCTCTGTAACTAAATGAGAGCAGAGACGGAGGGAAAGTAGGACCCAGGAGACTGAGGACGGCTACCAGGAAGTAGCTGCAGAGTCACGTGGGACGCTACGCTTGACTCGGACATTTCGCGGGACGCCGCGATAGCTAACAGCAACATCACAAGTCTGTGTCGGCTGACATAGGAGAAAGTCGGAGACTCCAGAACCGGTAACGTACACATAAGTACAAGTAACACTGTGCAGTGCAGTATAGTCTATTTGCTCCTAATTAGACATACCCTGCTACCTACCAGCAGCGTTGTTTGCCCTCATATCCGGAGTGTTTGGGACACTGCAATAAATGTGGATTTATGAGCTATCAACAGGCTCTGCAAAATAGGAGAGACATTGTAACAAATGTGGATTTACTAGCTCCATACCAGTGATATTGTGCATTGAACCTCACCTATATTACAATTATCCTGTTTATCGTCGATCTATCTACAACTTGGAACTTTTTTCGACGTAACAGGCTTGTGCAATCTAGCAAGGACATCCACAAGTGTTAACATACGGGCTATATATCAGAGTGGATATATGGTTGCCTATCTTTATTTTTTATATTTTAACTGTATTATTGTGTGATACAGTATTTAAGTGGACATCCGTGTAATAAATTCCATATCTTCCCATATAGCGAGTGCCCTTCTCCTATCCATTTTTCTATTTATTCCATAGGACGGGCGAGTCTAATTGAAGTGTGTACCCATTTTATTGTGTTCTATTGGTGAGCCACCTACTACACTATATAATATATATTTTTTGCCACTAATACACGCCAGAAAGTGCTTTAGAACATATAACTGCACCGCTGAACGGCAAATAATATATATTCTTTTGGTACTAATACGCGCCAAAATGGCTTTAGAACATATAACTACATCGCTGAACGGCAAATAATATATATATACGTTTTTGCTACTAATACACGCAAAAAAGGGCTTTAGAACATATAATTGCACCGCTGAATGGCAAATATATATTTTTTTTGCCACTAATACTCGCCAAAAAGGGCTGTCATTTTCTCACTTCACCACACAACTGCAAATACTTTTTTTGTGCCACTAATACACGTCAAAAAAGGCTTTAGAACATATAACTGCACTGCTTAACGGCAAATATGGCCTTACTTTTTTCCACTTATACACGCCACAAAATGCTTTTGAACACATAACTGCACCGCTGAACCGCAAATAATATATATTTTTTTGCCACTAATACATGCCAAAAAGGGCTTTAGAACATATAACTTTACTGCTGAACGGCAAATAGGGCCTTACTTTTTTCCACTTATACACGCCACAAAAGGCTTTATAACACATAACTGCACCGCTGAACCGCAAATAATATATATTTTTTTGCCACTAATACACGCCAAAAAGGGCTTTAGAATTGATATAACCTGTTACATTGATATAATAGGCTGTAGCCTCATGCAGGCTTCAGTGCCTATTAGATGACTATACCAATACAGGCCACTAGGTGGCAGCATTGTATTGGTATAGTGCAAATGAAGTGTTCAATGGTGTCTATATAGACATCAATGAACACAATAGGCAATCTAATGATTGGCAGTTATTGTGACCCAACGTGACTTAAAAAAGGTTTTAAAAAAAGTTGTTGTTTTTTTGCAAATATGTAAAAAAAAAAGTTCTAATCCTAAACCTTTCCTTAAAAAAAAAACAAAAAAAAACGTGATAATTAAAATAAACATCATGGGCATTGCCGCGTGCAAAAATTTCCATACTATTAAAATATAACAATATTAATGTAATAAGGCAAATGGCGCAATGGGAAAAAAAATAGCCAATTTGCCATTTTTTGTCTCTTCAACTACCCAATATTTTTTTTTAGAAAAAGTGATCAAAAAGTCACACACACTTCAAATTGGTATCACTGAAAAGAACAGATTGCCCCCTGTTCACATAACTACAAAAAAGTTATAGGGGTCAGAATATAGTTATAAAAATATATTTTTTTCCTCAAAGTTTAAAAAAAAAAATTCAGTATTAAAATGCAAGAAAAATTATACAAATGTGGTATACTTGTAACTGTGCTGACCTATAGAATGAAGATAACAGGTCAATTTTAATGCATAATGTGCAGTGTAAAAAAAAAAAAAACCTTTATCAGAATTGCATTTTTTCCCAATTCTACCCCATTTGGATTTTTTTTCACGCTTCCTACTACATGGTATGCAACCGTAAATGGTGCCATTAGAAAGTACAACTTGTCTAGCAAAAAATAACCCCCCATAAGGCTATGTGTATGGAAAATAAAAAAAATTAGGACTATGGGAAGGCAGGGAGTGAAAAACAAAAACGCTAAAATTGAAAATCCCAGGGTCCTTAAAATCTAGACGTGTCAGGCAAATTCCGAGTTTATATTTGGAATCAGCGTGCTCATGTTTTTCTCTAAGTAGCAAAATCATTGTTGCGCGGTTTAATATATATATTTGTGCCACTAATACACACCAAATAGGGCTGTAAATTTCTCACTTCACCACACAACGCCTAAAAAGCCCCTTTTTTCCCACTAATACAAGCCAAAAGATGCTTTAGAACATATAAATGCACCGCACAAGGGCAATATTTCCTTTTAATTAACCCTGTTAATGGCTGTATCAAACAGCACTTGCACTTGCACCATTAACAAGAACGGTTTGCTGGAATTACAGAGCTGTATAATGGCAATTTGTATCTGCACTCAGTGCAGAAAGGTGTCATAGGATTGTTCCTATTACCCAGGCTGTAAACTCCCCTACTGACCCCTGTTCTGCTTCAATACTGTGGAATGATTCCTCCCTATCCCTTCCCTGAACTTCTATACAGCAAAATAAAAGTTTTAAAGTCTTTTCTAACACTATTCCTAGCTCCTGCTGACGTCTCTCCCTGCACTAAGTACACTGGAAAATGGCTGAATCCAAGATGACTGAGGCTATTTATAGGGCTGTGACATCACAGGGATGGCTGGCTGCTGATTGGCTGCATGCATGGTATTGTGGGTGATCCCTCATTCCCAGAGTTCCTTGCTCCATGTCCTAACACGTGCAGGAGCCATTTTAGGAAAAAATATATTATTTTTACCACGAAGTGTGAGGAAATTCGGATTCGGTGTGAATTGAATTTTTCCTGAAATTCGGATCGAATTCCGCTTCATCAACTTTGATTCGCTCATCTCTATTTTTATTGAACCCCACAAAAAAATTTCTACTTTCACAGAAAAAAGTACATACACTGAACAAAAATATAAACGCAACACTTTTGGTTTTGCTCCCATTTTGCATAAGCTGAACTCGAAGATCTGAAACATTTTCTACATACACAAAAGACCCATTACTCTCAAATATTGTTCACAAATCTGTCTAAATCTGTGTTAGTGAGCACTTCTCCTTACTGACTGGTTTTCTGACCACCCCTTCCCCAGTAAGGCAAAACTGTGCATTGTGGGCAGTCTAAGGCACACCTATGCAATATTCATGCTGTCTAATCAGCACCTTGATATGCCACACCTGTGAGGTGGGATGGATTATCTCGGCACAGGAGAAATGCTCAGAGAAGTGCTCACTAACACAGATTTAGACAGATTTGTGAACAATATTTGAGAGTAATGGGTTTTTTGTGTATATAGAAAATGTTTATGATCTTTGAGTTCAGCTCATGCAAAATGGAAGACAAACCGAAAGTGTTGCGTTTGTATTTTTGTTCAGTGTAGAAAAAAATAATGCCCAATCATATTTGTTTATATTTTGTAAAAAGTGTGTTTCTTTTAAAGACTATGATACCAAGTAACTGCAATATGAAAGATAAATATATCCATAATTCTAGAATGACAAACTGCTCCTTTTCCAACATTTAAAGAAACAATGAAGAATTAATATTGTCTACCGTCACACAAAAAATAAAGTACTAACATGGAATCATATCCTGTATGCTAACATGACCAGAGTACCAGGGAATCAAAATATGTCCATAGTAGATTCTTTACTATACTTCTTGACAAGTGTATCAAATAATGTGTTACATTAGTATTGACTATGGCAAAATATCTTAAAATGGGTTCATCACAGTTTGGTTCTATATCGAAAAGTTTTTTTAAATTCTGGATATAGTACCTACCTATAATGAAATACTAAAATTGTTATAGAGCTTAATATAAGCAACAAAAAGATCTGATTACCTTTTAACACCCTATTTCTTATAGTTCTATAATGAAAGACCTAAATTAACATGAACTGTAGAAGCTACACAGAAGAACCCCCTTGACATCATCTTTTTTAGATTTTGAAAAAAATGGTATAATGAATACTTCTAAAAAGGGTCCATTCACACGTCCGTAGTGTATTGCGGATCTGCAATACACCGGCCGTCACCCCAATAGAACTGCCTATTCTTGTCCACAATTGCGGACAAGAATAGGACATGTTTTATTTTTTTCTGGAGCCGCGGTCCGAAACAGGAGGAAATGAACATCTCTATTTTCAGCTGGATTGCAGAAGATTACATGTTTCAGGAACGGAGTGACTGAGAAACTGTGTGGGGAATTTTATACCCTGTAAATTTTATAATGCATTTTTAGGTATTTTAATTTTTACTAATGAATTAGACAGTACACACCAGTGGCGTAACTACTGGGGAAGCAGCTGCTTTGGGGCCAAGGGGGCCCAGCGCCCCGGCAGCGTGTGTGACAGTTTATTTTCAAGTTAGTTAAATATCGATTCTTGTCTTAATGTTCAGGGCCCCTTCACAGCAGCAGCGGCTGACCAGGCCCCCTCGTTAATGTGATCTAATCTTACTGTCTCCTAAAGTCTCCCGATGTGTCTGGGATTTGAACCCACAACCTCCAATGTATCAGTGGCAAAGCATTTACCCTCACAGCCCTATAGGCTGCATTGCAACTGATTGAAAAAATATGAGACTTCTACTGTTAAAGCTCGCTAAGTGTACATCTATACACATGACAGCTGCCCCAACACACCCAGCACTGCTATATCTCTATATGACAGCTGTCCCAGCACACTCAGCTCTGCTATATCTCTATATATGAGCAGCTGTCATGTGTATAGATGTACACTTAGCCAGCTATAGTAGAAGTCTCATATTTTTTCAGTCAGCAGCAAGGCAGCTCTTATGATCTTGTGGTTAAGTGCTTTGCCTCTGATACAGAAGGTCGTGGGTTCGAATCCCAGCAGAAACTTTTCTGAAATACAAGCACTGACTCCATATATGGACATACAGGGCGGGACACAATACAGGATGGGACACAGGAAGAGGCTGCATCGCATCGCTGACATGGAGGTAAGTAGAAGTGTTTATTATTATTTTTTTAATACCCGACTGTTACTGCCATAGGGGGAGCGGGAGGCACTTGATACTGGCACATGGGGGTAGGGGGGTTGGCACCTGATACTGGCACATGGGGGGGAGAGAGGCACCTGATACTGGCACATGGGGGGGAGGGGTTGGCACCTGATACTGGCACCTGGGGGTTGGAGGAGGGGTTGGCACCTGATACTGGCACATGGGGGGAGAGAGGCACCTGATACTGGCACATGGGGGAGGAGGGAGAGAGGCACTTGATACTGGCACTTTTTTTGTGGGGGGGGGGGAGATGGCACTATGATACTGGGACATGGGGGGGAGGAGAGAGGCACTTGATACTGACACCTGGGGGAGAGGGGGGTTGGCACCTGATACTGGCACATGGGGGGGAGAGGCACCTTATACTGGCACCTGGGGGGAGGGGGGTTGGCACCTGATACTGGCACATGGGGGGAGGCACCTGATACTGGCACATGGGGGGAGGCACCTGATACTGGCACATGGGGGGGAGGGAGAGAGGCACTTGATACTGGCACTTTTTTTGTGGGGAGGGAGATGGCACCATGATACTGGGACATGGGGGGGAGGAGAGAGGCACTTGATACTGGCATGTGGGGGGGTTGGCACTTGATACTGGCACATGGGTGGGTTTGGCACTATGATACTGGCACTTTTTTTGGGGGGAGATGGCACTATGATACTGGGACATGGGGGGAAGAGAGAGGCACTTGACATTCGCACATGGGGGGGTTTGGCACTATGATACTGGCACATGGGGGTGGGAAGGAGAGAGGCACTTGATACTGGCACATTGGGGGGAGATGGCACTATGATACTGGGACATGGGGGGAGGAGAGAGGCACTTGATACTGGCATGTGGGGGGGGGTTGGCACTTGATACTGGCACATAGGTGGGTTTGGCACTATGATACTGGCTCATGGGGGGGAGGCACTTGATACTGCCACTTTTTTTTTGGGGGGGGGGAGATGGCACTATGATACTGGGACATGGGGGGGAAGAGAGAGGCACTTGATATTGGCACATGGGGGGGTTTGGCACTATGATACTGGCACATGGGGGGTGGGAAGGAGAGAGGCACTTGATACTGGCACATTGGGGGGGAGATGGCACTATGATACTGGGACATGTGGGGGGGAGGAGAGAGGCACTTGATACTGGCACATAATGGGGGGGCATCTATGGGGACACTTACTGGCACATTATTGGGAAGCATTATGGGGGACACTAGGCCGGCAGCCTATCAGAGGCCGGACACTGAGGGGCATCTACTGGGGCATTATATATGGGGCATTTTATACTGGTACATTATGGGGGGCACTAGCAGGAAGGGGGAGAGGAGCACTATTGGGGAATTTACTGGGGGCACTATATTGGGGTATTTTATACTGGGACATTATGCGGGCACTATGGGGGCACTATGGGGACATTAGCTCAACTGGAGGCATTACAAGGGGGTATTTTTGCACTGTCACATTATATGGAGAATTATTACTACTGGGGGGGGAGGGCATTATAGTGGGCTTTATTACTCCCCCATGGTATGACCCCCTAGTAGCAGCACCAGCCTCTCCCTGATCTGCTATCCCTCTGCCCCTTCTCCAAATCCTTATTATGAAATCTTTCTCATTAGGATAAAGCAAAACATTAACTCCGCCGAGCCCCCGGCCAAGTGTTGAAGTGGTGTCCGAGATCCCCAAGGGTTAAGTAACTGTAAGTTTTCATATGAAATATGTTTATGTTATACACATATAGCATCCACTGTGCCACACAATATACAGTATACCGCTACACTGTGCCAAAGGAGTGGGGTTTACACAGGAGGAGGGAGGTGCGAAGCGCGCTGGAGGGGCCCTTACAAATATTTTCTGTGGGGCCCAGTCACTTACGCCCCTGGTACACACTGAACATATCTGCTTTTATTTTCTGCTGGCTTCTATGGGAGAACGTTGTAGACAAATTCTGTGACCTGTGCAGAGTTCATTGTGCAGGGACAGGAACGGTCCCCTTAACCTACTATCAATGCTGAAAACTGTGTTGGATCTAATGAAGAATCTGCCTGTAGCTTTCATTGTAATCTTGTCTGTGATGAGAATGAGATGACTTTTGAGAAGTGATCTGTACTAAACAAGTGTCAGCCTTTTGTGAGGATTGCAAGATATTTACTTATTGGTATGGAAACTAAAAGATAAGTAAATAAAAATATGTTCAACATTCTGATGATCTGATGACTGTTTAAGATGACTATAGATAAAACCATCCAAATGTTCTTATAATAATTACTAAGTTACTAAGCTCTGTATGATGGGAACCTGCTTTCTTAATCAGAATAACTATCATTAATGCATCACAATTAGAGTTGAGCGGACACCTGGATGTTCGGGTTCGATGGGTTCGGCCGAACTGCACAAAAAAGTTTGAGTTCAGGACCCGAACTTGATGCAAACTTGACCCCGAACCCCATTGAAGTCAAAGGGGACCCAAACTTTTGAGCACTAAAATGGCTGTAAAAATGTCATGGAAAGGGCTAGAGGGCTGCAAATGGCATCAAAATGTGGTTACGAGCATGGCAAGTGCTCTGCAAACAAATGTGGATAGGGAAATTACTTTAAATAACATAAAATACGTAAAAATAAAAAATAATAATCTTGATCTAGGAGGAAGAGGTCCATATGGAGTATAAGGTTGAGGAGGCGGTAGATGTGGTGGTGTAGGTGGAAGCGGCGGTGGAGGAGGTAGCCTAAACTCCTTTTTGGTTTTAAATTAATTTTATTTTTTTAAATTGGGGTACACCCCAAAATATTGGGAAATATAACCTGTGATAACCCCCTCCAGTCATGCTAAACACACGTTCAGACAATACACTGGCTGCAGGGCAGGCCAGCACCTCCAAGGCATAAAAGGCAAGCTCAGGCCATGTGCCCAATTTGGAAACCCAGAAGTTGCAGGGGGCAGAACCATCAGTCAGTTCGTGTAGGCATGTGCAAACATATTGCCCCACCATGTCGCACGTCCCCGTGATGTTCACGATCCAATTGGATATCTGTTCCATCAACTTTCGATGTTCTTTTCTGCGCCTACCATGTTTATCACGCTTAGCGGCGAATCAGGGTTCCACGCCGGAGAGGGAGCGTGAGAAAGGGATACTACATCCAAGGGAGGTCAATGGATGAAATTTAATGTTGATCTAGCGGAAATGTGGGACAAAGTATTGACGCAAAAACTTCTAAGTTAAGGAGGGGGCACGCGGCAAATACCCACTCCCGACTCGGGGAGGAAGTGATGATAAATAACAATACAGGACTCTTAAGATGCCCTGTTATTGGAATGATTAATAAAAAATTATAGGAAAAGTCACTGGGGTATTTTGGATTTGGAAACGTTAGCCAGGAGAGGCCCTGCTGCCGCTTTGTTGACTCTAGATAACTTCTGCCTGATCGCACGTCCTTGTGACGTCCATGATCCATTTGGATTTCTTCTCTATCAACTTTCGATGTTCTTTTTTGAGCCTACCATGTTGATCACGTTTATCGGCGAATCAGGGTTCCACGCCGGAGAGGGAGCGTGAGAAAGGGAGACCTCATCCAAGGGAGGTCAATGGCTGCAATGGGATGAAGCGGAAATGTGGGACAAGTTATTAAAGCAGAAGGATCGAATAAAAGTGCCAATTAAAGACGAATTTTAGAAATTTAAGTCCCTGTCACCTATGCAGAGCAGGGGTTTTTCATCGCCAGAAATGGGTTAATGTCATTCACCAATGGAACAGATTATTTTTAAAAATTTCGGTCCCTGTCACCTATGCAGAGCAGGGGTTTATTCACGGCAAAAATTGTAAAATGTCAACCCAAGAATGTAACAGAATAATTTGTCTACTAGGTAGAGCAGGGGTCTATCACAGCCAAAATTTGTTGAATGTCACCCAAAAATATAACAGAAAAATTTGTGAAATTTATTAAACTGTCAACTAGGTAGAGCAGGGGTACATCACAACCAAAAATTTGTGAATTTCACCCGAAAATGTAACAGACAAATTATTGTTTTTTTTTTACCTGTCTACTAGGTATAGCAGTGGTATATCACACCCAAAAATTGGTGAATTTCAACCCAAAATGTAATTGACAATTATTTATATTTTTTTTAACCTGTCTACTAGGTATAGCAGTGGTATATCACACCCAAAATTGGTGAATTTCACCCGAAAGGTTAACAGACAAATTAATGAAATGACATAAAATAAAATAAAATACGTACAAAAAAATTAAGAAATAAACTTGATTTATGCAGTTGGAGGTCCATATGGAGTAGGAGTTTGAGAAGGCGGTGGACATAGCGGAATAGGTGAAAGCAGAGGTGGAATTGGACGAGGTAGCCAACAGTGGTTTTTGGTTAAAAAATATTTTTTCGTTAAATTAGGGTACACTCCAAAAGAGTGTGAAATATCCAAAATAGAAGAATGAGCAATTGCGTTGTAGTATAACAATGGCTGGTTAAAGCCGGTATACATATCTATTCTGCACAAGGTACGGACAAGTCCTAAGGGATTCATGCCTGGTTAATTTTAATGAACGTGAGCTTGTCCACATTGGCTGTGGACAGGCGGCTGCGCTTGTCTGGGATAACACCCCCTGCCGTGCTAAACACACGTTCAGATAATACACTGGCTGCAGGGCAGGCCAGCACCTCTAAGGCATAAAGGACAAGCTCAGGCCATGTGCCCAATTTGGAGACCCAGAAGTTGAAGGGGGCAGACCCGTCATTCAGTATGTGTAAGCGTGTGCACACATACTGCTCCACCATGTTGGTGAAATTCTGCCTCCTGCTAAGATGTTCCATATCAGCTGGTGGTGCTGGTTGTTGTGGCATGCTGACAAAGCTTTTCCTCATTTCCGACATGCTAACCCTGACCTCTTCATCCACCTCTGCCCGCGCTGTCAGGTGGGAATGCCACCAGCAGCGTGTCTACCAGCGTGCGATTGTACTCGCGCATCTTACGATCATGCTCCAGTGAGGGAAATAAGGACGGTACATTGTCCTTGTAATGGGGATTCAGCAGCGTGGCCACCCAGTAATCAGCACAAGTTAGAATGTGGGCAACTTGGCAGTCGTTGCCGAGACGCTGCATCATGTAATCGCTCATGTGTGCTAGGCTCCCCAGAGGCAAATGAAAAGCTGTCCTCTGTGGGAGGTGTATCGTCTGTGTCCTCTGTATCCCCACAGCCACGCACCAGTGATGCCATGAGCTGGTCTGGGTGCCACCCTGCTAACATGGTTCCTCCTCCTCCATCTCCTCATCCTCCACCTCATCATCATCCAGAACTGTGCCCTGGCTGGACAATTGTGTACCTGGCGTTTGTGGGTGCAGAAACCCAACCTTGGAGCCACTTGTGAATGGCCAGAAACCCTACGAAATGATCCCTCTTCCTCCTCCTCCTCCTGTGCCACATCCTCTTCCATCATCACCAGCAGCGTTTTTTCAAGGAGGCATAGAAGTGGGATAGTTACGCTGAGAACTGCGTTATCGGCACTGGCCATGTTGGTGTAGTACTCGAAACAGTGCAACAAGGAACACAGGTCTTGCATGGAGGCCCAGTCATTGGTGGTGAAGTGGTGCTGTTCCGCAGAGCGACTCACCCGTGCGTGCTGCAGCTGAAACTCCACTATCGCTGCTGCTGCTCGCACAGTCTGGCCAGCATGTGCAAGGTGGAGCTCCACCTTGTGGGCACGTCGCATATGAGGGGGCGAGCGGGAAGGTCGAAGTTACGCTGCAGCGCTGACAGGCAAGCAGCAGGGTGAGAGCGCCGAAAGCGCGCACAGATGGCCCGCACTTTATGAAGAAGCTCTGACATATCGGGTTAATTTTCAAGGAATCTCTGCACCACCAAATACAGCACATGCGCCAGGCAAGGGATGTGCGTCAAACCGGTTAGTCCCAGAGCTGATACGAGATTTCGCCCATTATCGCTAACCACCACGCCAGGCTTGAGGCTCACCGGCACCAACCAGGAGGTAAACTGAAGCGCCCTGCATTCCTCGGTGGTGGAAAGACATGCGCCAAACTGCTATCCGCCTCAGGCCCAGCCGCCACTGCATTTGCCCAGTGTTCTGTTATGGAGATATAATGTCCCTGACCGTGCTTACTGGTCCACGTAGATCAAAAAAGCAGAAGAGACTGCTGCATGACTTGGGGCTCAGAATGCTTTGCAAGGGGGTAAGGTGAAAGACTGATGGACATCGGCTGCAGGTGCCAACTCTTTCAGCAGGAGACTGGGTGGCAGACAATGTGAAGGAACTGGAGGCACTGTCAGCAACCCAATCTACTATGGCCTGTACTTGTTCTGGCCTCACCATTGTAGAGCCGCATTAGGCCCGACCAAAGATCGCTGAAGCTTCTTTCGCTTCTCGCACCTGAGGAAGGTGTTTCACTTATGCGTGTAGCTGGCACAGATTGACCACGTCCTCTCCCTGCAACAGGAGCTCCACCAGCAGCACCACGACCGGGGCTACGTCCCTTATTTGACCCTCTCCTCATATTTCTCAAATGTAGGATCTTGCCCAAAATGGGTGTTTTTTAATAACATAATGGAACAACGGTATCTAACACTTGGATTTCACAATGACAGATGCAGCAAAGGCTGCAAGATTAAGTTTTTGCCTTAAATGGGTGTTTTTTTAATAGCAGAATAGAACAACAGTATCTAAAGGGTGTATCTCACACCTACAGATGCAGACAAGGCCACAAATTAAGATTTTTGCCCAAAATGGATGTTTATTTAATACCTGAATAGCACAGCAGTATGTAAAGGGTGTATCTCACAATGACAGATGCAGCAAAGGCTGCAAAATTAAGATTTTTGCCCTAAATGGGTGTTTTTTTAATACCAGAATAGCACAGCAGTATCTAAAGCGTTTATCTCACACTGACAGATGCAGACAAGGCCCAAAATTTAGTATTTTGCCCTAAATGGGTGTTTTTTAAAACCAGAAAATTATAGCTGTATTTCTAGCTTAAATTGCACACTGACTAATGCGATAGAGGCCCCAGATGGAGGGTCTTGCCAAAAATTGGTGTTTTTTTTTAAAGTCAGAAACTTATTGAAGAATTTCAAGCTTGTTTTTAACAATCACAGATGCAGCAAAGGCTGCAATATTAAGAATTTTGCCTAAAATGGGTGTTTTTTGAATAACAGAATATGACAGCAGTATATAACGCTTGAATTTCACATGTACAGATGCAGCAAAGGCTGCAAAATTAAGATTTTTGCCCTAAATGGGTGTTTTTTTAATACCAGAATAGCACAGCAGTATCTAAAGCGTGTATCTCACACTGACAGATGCAGACAAGGCCCCAAATTAAGTATTTTGCCCTAAATGGGTGTTTTTTAAAACCAGAAAATTATTGCTGTATTTCTAGCTTTAATTGCACACTGACTAATGAGGCAGAGGCCCCAGATGGAGGGTATTGCCAAAAAATTTGTGTTTTTTCAAAGCCAGAAAATTATTGTAAGTATATTATATTATAAGTATTTAAAGCTTGTTTTTAACAATCACAGATGCAGCAAAGGCTGCAAAATTAAGTATTTTGCCCAAAATGGGTGTTTTTTGAATAACAGAATATGACAGCTATATATAACGCTTGAATTTCACACTGAAAGATGCAGACAAGGACGCAAATTAAGTATTTTGCCCAAATGGGTGTTTTTGGAATAACAGAATATGACAGCAGTATATAACGCTTGAATTTCATACGTACAGATGCAACAAGGGCTGTAAAATTGAGTATTTTGCCCAAAAAGGGTGTTTTTTAAAACCCAGAAAATTATTGCTGTATTTCTAGCTTAAATTGCACACTGACTAATGCTGAAAAGGCACCAGATGTAGGATATTGCCAAAAATTTGTGTTTTTTTTAAACCCAGATTATTATTGCAATATTTCAAGCTTGGATTTCAATGTCACAAAAGCACATATGCAGTGCTGGTGCACTGAGATTGCATAAAATGGCCGCCGCCGCCCACCTAACTAACAGATGGAAAAAAGTTATTTTTCTCTGTCACTGGGCTCAGGGCAGGGTAAAAAGATTGTGCACTGCACCCACACAACTAAATCTATGTACTGTAGATTGCTGAGGTCAATTGCAGTTCTGATTAAAGTTTCTTTCCTATTCTCTCCCTCACAACAGCAGCATCCTCTCCCTACATTAGTAACAGCAGAGTGAAGTGCAGCGCTACGTGACTCCATCTTATATAGAGGTTGGGTCACATGCTGCACTGGCCAATCACAGCCATGCCATTAGTAGGCATGGCTGTGATGGCTTCTAAGGGCACAGAGTTAAACGCTTGTTGATTGTCTCTGCAGCCTTTCAAAAAGCGCCAAGAAATCGCCAAAAACCGAAAACAAACATTTACTAAAATGTTCAGGTTCGGGTCCAGGTCCAAAAATCCTAAAGTTTGGTACGAACCCGAACTTTACAGTTTGGGTTCGCTCAACCCTAATCACAGAATTTCTTAGCTTGGTCATTATTCGTAAATGCTTCAATTGTGGCCTTTCCTATTGGTTGAGAAAAAATACATGGGAAACATCAAATGAGATTAGTGGCTTAACATTTTACAACGAGGTAGATTTTTTAAGTTCCTCAATGTCCATAATCTCATTATAAAACTTCTCAGACTTCTCAGCATTTTTGGAAATAAGATAGCCCCAAAAAATAGATTGCGCATGTAATCATCTTGCATTTCTCTCCCGATCACCAGGTGAGTGAAGAGATGCATTATTTTTTCTTTAAATTGGCACTGTACAACATTCTAAAGAAACAAACATTATGGTAATCCAGATTAATCGTAGACAATGTTTTATTTTATATGAGCCCGAAGATAGTAGCCAAGATATGAATAGACACCTAGTTCAATTATTTAGAAGCATGAAAATTACAGTGAACCAATAATTTAGTCTTGTCTTTTTATCTTATTACCCATGACCTTTCTGTCATGTGTTGATATTTTAATTTATGTGCATGACATTCAACAATTCCTTGTTGTTTTTTTCCAGCTGTATAACAAGAGAAAAGAAGTAAACACATCACATAAAATTCCTTCCCATGAATATTTTATACAGTCCTGATCAAAAGTTTAAGACCACTTGAAAAATGGCAAAAAATCATACACTGCTCAAAAAAATAAAGGGAACACTTAAACAACACAATGTAACTCCAAGTCAATCACACTTCTGTGAAATCAAACTGTCCACTTAGGAAGCAACACTGAGTGACAATCAATTTCACATGCTGTTGTGCAAATGGGATAGACAACAGGTGGAAATTATAGGCAATTAGCAAGACACCCCCAATAAAGGAGTGGTTCTGCAGGTGGTGACCACAGACCACTTCTCAGTTCCTATGCTTCCTGGCTGATGTTTTGGTCACTTTTGAATGCTGGCGGTGCTTTCACTCTAGTGGTAGCATGAGACGGACTCTACAACCCACACAATTGGCTCAGGTAGTGCAGCTTATCCAGGATGGCACATCAATGCGAGCTGTGGCAAGAAGGTTTGCTGTGTCTGTCAGCGTAGTGTCCAGAGCATGGAGGCGCTACCAGGAGACAGGCCAGTACATCAGGAGACGTGGAGGAGGCGTAGGAGGGCAACAACCTCCGCCTTTGTGCAAGGAGGAACAGGAGGAGCACTGCCAGAGTCCTGCAAAATGACCTCCAGCAGGCCACAAATGTGCATGTGTCTGCTCAAACGGTCAGAAACAGACTCCATGAGGGTGATATGAGGCCCCGATGTCCACAGGTGGGGGTTGTGCTGACAGCCCAACACTGTGCAGGACGTTTGGCATTTGCCAGAGAACACCAAGATTGGCAAATTCGCCACTGGCGCCCTGTGCTCTTCACAGATGAAAGCAGGTTCACACTGAGCACATGTGACAGACGTGACAGAGTCTGGAGACGCCGTAGAGAACGTTCTGCTGCCTGCAACATCCTCCAGCATGACCGGTTTGGCATTGGGTCAGTAATGGTGTGGGGTGGCATTTCTTTGGAGGGCCGCACAGCCCTCCATGTGCTCGCCAGAGGTAGCCTAACTGCCATTAGGTACCGAGATGAGATCCTCAGACCCCTTGTGAGACCATATGCTGGTGCGGTTGGCCCTGGGTTCCTCCTAATGCAAGACAATGCTAGACCTCATGTGGCTGGAGTGTGTCAGCAGTTCCTGCAAGACGAAGGCATTGATACTATGGACTGGCCCGCCCGTTCCCCAGACCTGAATCCAATTGAACACATCTGGGACATCATGTCTCGCTCTATCCACCAACGTCACGTTGCAACACAGACTGTCCAGGAGTTGGCAAATGCTTTAGTCCAGGTCTGGGAGGAGATCCCTCAGGAGACCGTCTGCCACCTCATCAGGAGCATGCACAGGCATTGTAGGGAGGTCATACAGGCACGTGGAGGCCACACACACTACTGAGCCTCATTTTGACTTGTTTTAAGGACATTACATCAAAGTTGGATCAGCCTGTAGTGTGTTTTTCCACTTTAATTTTGAGTGTGACTCCAAATCCAGACCTCCATGGGTTGAAAAATTTGATTTCCATTTTTTAATTTTTGTGTGATTTTGTTGTCAGCACATTCAACTATGTAAAGAACAAAGTATTTCAGAAGAATATTTAATTAATACAGTTCTAGGATGTGTTATTTTTGTGTTCCCTTTATTTTTTTGAGCAGTGTATTTTACATTGTTGGATCTTAACAAGGTTCCAAGTAGAGCTTCAACATGCAACAAGAAGAAATGAGAGTGAGAGAAAACATTTTTTGAGCATTCAATTTTATAAAAACAACGAATAAACTGAAACAGGCTGTTTGTCAGCTGATCAAAAGTTTAGGACCACACCTCCCAAAAAAAACTAACCCCCCCAAAACAGAAATCCAACTTCCAAACATGAACTCAGTAATGAGTAGCTCCGCCGTTATTGTTTATCACTTCCAAAATTCATTTCAGCATGCTTGATGCAAGCGTTTCTATGAGGTGAGTGGGAACATTTCTCCAAGTGGTGAAGACGGCCGCACAAAGGCCATCTACTGTCTGGAACTGTTGTTCATTTTTGTAAATTTCCCTTGCCATCCATCCCCAAAGGTTCTCAATTGGATTTAGATCAGGGGAACACGCAGGATGGGCCAAAAGAGTGATGTTATTCTCCTGGAATAAGTCCCTTGTACTGCGGGCATTGTGTACTGTAGCGTTGTCCTGTTGAAAAACCCAGTCGTTACCACACAGACGAGGTGTCATGCCCGGCTCAGACGGTGTGCGGAGGTCTGTCAGATTGGCAGCACGTGTCTAACCTTTTGTTTGTTTTGGAATCATGCTGGATCCGCCTTCCTTCAGGTGCTCTGGGTGGGGTCATTGGCTTAAATTGCCTTCAATCCCAGAGGGCTGTGTGGGTTATAGCTTTCAGTCTGGCCTTGGATTCAAGGAACGAAGGATTGTCTGTTCCAGCTCAGATAAGTTTGATTTCTGTTTGTGTGGTTTGCGGTCTAGGCTATTTGTGTGTCTTCTGCCCCTTCTCCCCTTTCACCATCTCAGGGATTTTAGGGTGTTTGCAGTCCAGGCACGAGGACACTTCATTCCTACCATTAAGGTCTGAATGTGGGCTTAGCAGCATAGGGAGAGAAGTCAGGGATGTGCTAGGAGGTGACCTGTCCCCAGCATCTAGCCTAGACACTTGTGTATATAGTTGTCTGTGTGTCTGAGTTCCTGTCCGCCGTGACACGAGGGCCCTCAGTCATGAGGAATGCTCTCTGCAACATCTGTACATAGCCAGCGCCCGTTTGACGCCCCTGCACTTCCTGAAGCTCCTTTGTTCCACTGAAGGAAAAAGCACCCCAGACCATTATGGCGCCCCCTCCGCTGTGGCACGTTGAAAACATCTCAGGTGGGATCTGCTTGTCATGACAGTAACGTTGGAAATCATCAGGACCATCAAGGTTACATTTTTTCTCATCAGAGAATAAAACTTTCTTCCACCTTTGAATGTCCCATGTGCTCTCTTGCAAAGTCCAAATGAGCAGTTCTGTGGCGTTCAAGAAGACCAGGTCTTTGAAGACGTTTTTTGTTTTTGAAGCCCTTCAGTCTCAGATGCCGTCTGATGGTTATGGGGCTGCAGTCAGCAACAGTAAGGGCCTTAATTTGGGTCGAGGATCGTCCAGTGTCTTGACGGACAGCCAATTGGATCCTCCGGCTCAATGCTGATGAAATTTTTTTGGGTCTTCTACTTGACTTTTTTGTTCCATAACCCTCAGGATCATTTAAGAAATTCCAAATGACTGTCTTACTGCGTCCCACCTCAGCAGCGATGGCGTGCTGTGAGAGACCCTGCTCATGCAGTTCAACAACACGACTACGTTCAAAAAGGGAGAGTTTTTTGCCTTTGCCATCACAACGTGTGACTACCTGACAGAAAATGGCAATGAATCCACATATTTGCACAGATTTGGCCTTTTAAAGGCATGTGGTCCTAAAATTTGGATCAGCTGAAAAACAGCCTGTTTCAGTTTAATCGTTATTTTCAATTAATTGAATGCTCAAAAAATGTTTTGTCTCACTCTCATTTGTTCTTGTTGCATGTTGAAGCTCTACTTGGAACCTTGTTAAGATCCAACAATGTAAAATATGATTTTTTGCATTTTTCAAGTGCTCTTAAACTTTTGATCAGGACTGTACATTACCGATGCTTACATTTCTAGGTAAAAAAAATATCCCATTTATCATACATTATTTTCTTATAGCTCTGAATTGTAAGGAATGGATAAAACATGAATAAGACATTTTATACTGCACATACAGAAAACTGGTTGCTATGTAACCACCAGAAACCCACAAACTAACCAGGAAATTCACTGGTTGCTCCCATTAAATGTGTGGATTCCATGTGACCTGTCACTTTCAGTGTTTTTTGCAGAACATCAGTAAATTAGTTTCTGTGTGTAAAATTGTTCATTTGCAGTGTGAGGAAAACTGTGAGAACACTATTACAGTTTCTTGAACCGTGCCTTGCCAAAGTACTCATTCCCTTTGTGTTTTTCCTGTTTAGTTGCATTGTAACAAAATTAACATTTGAGTTACCTAACATGCCTACCACTTTCAAAGTATGAGATATGTTTTACTGTGACTTAAACAATAATTAAGACAAAAAAAGAGAACATTATTAAGCATAAGTATTCCCCCCTCCCCCATTGGAACGACAGGCACTCACCATGTGCAACCTCCCCCATTGCAATTACAGATGCACATTTCTTGGGGTATAGCTCAATTAGCTTAGTTCATCTAGACATTGATATTTGTTGCCCATTCTTTCTGCCAGAACTGCACCAAGTCCTTCAAATTCGATAGATTTGATGGGTGTACAACAGTCTTCAACTCACCGATTCTCCACTGGATTGAGATCAGTTTGGCCTAGAATGAATTAGACAACATGTCCCTAGAAGTATATTTGTATGTCCCTAGAGATGAGCGAATTGCTTAAAATTTGTTATGGATCCGATTCATCCAAATTTAACTTTTGATTCAATTTGGGCACAAATCAATTCTACGTGAAGTGAAAGTACTTAAAAAGTCCCTTTCCCTCTCTGTACCATAACACAAAATAATTGTATAAACCCATTTCTCATAAGGGTCTAGGTTTTACAATTAGAAAATTGACTAACTGAGTACCAGATTTATTCCTCCCACTTTGATTTAATTATTACAGGCAGAATAGATAAGTGAGGCTGCTTGTTTCTAGGAGATGCAAGAATCATGTTTACAGATTATACACAGTAGCATCCTTTGACATTCCTCCTTACTTGTCACAGTTTCTACAGGGACAATAATTATATGGAGCTCCATATTATTTGGCATTATGATGTATAGAAATATGCTGCTGTTAATTACCCTGACTATATTGTGTAGCCAGAAATGTCAGTGTATGAAATTTAATTAGTATCTGCAAGAATCTATTTTTTTTTTTTAAGTGACTCATTTAGTCAATTCTCTAGAACAGGACATATTAAGTTAATTGTCTTCAGTGCAGGAGTTTGTAAGTTATAGTGGAGAAACAGTCAGCTTCAGAGCCGTGCTGACTGCGGTTGCTTGACACACAAGTAAGCACAGCTAACAAAGCCCCCAGATAAATTCACTTTATTCTTTCTCCTGAAACAAGTTGCACCCAAGATAATACCAGATCATTGTTTTATAACATTTCAGACTCGAGAAGATTCATCAATAAGTTGGGAAAACAGCTTTAAAAACTCTGAAGATTGTATGTCTAGAGTATATTTCTTCTTCCAACAGTTACAACAAACTAGAAAAAAAAAAAAGGCGCTGGCTGTGCTCACCCATACAGTTGACCTAGATGCAAAATCTCCCAATGCTTTGAGGGAGCAGGTACATTTTTATTTTATGATCAATTCCCTGCTTATAAGAAACATGAATAATTAGGGAGCAGATGCCATACATTTCATTTCACAAAGCATTACTGGCTGTGAGGACAATTTCTGTTAACTGACTTGCCAGCCAGCATTGCCCCTGAAGTATAATTATGAAAGGCTAGGGTATGAATATTGCACATAATGCCTGAATAAACAATGCCACCTATATCAGTGATACAACCTGCTGACCCAGTTGTCATGATATAAATATTAACTAGCAGCTGTGCCTTTTCACATCAGATGTTTAATAGTTTTAATTGGGTGATGCCAAAGCCAAAGGTAAGCGAAAATAAAAATTTTTTAAAAAAAATCTCTAGAGATATAGTTGAGATATAAAGAAATAATATTTGCAAAGGGGCAGCTATGAACATAAATACATTTGCATAAAATAATTTAGATTACAACTCATATTAAAAAGTATTCATTATAAGATCAAGTCTTTTTAAACTTTAAATGTATTAGAACGACAGGCACTCACCATCTGCAACCACCCGGAGATGTTTTAAAAGGCTAAGGTTAATTAAGAAATTTTAAAATTTTAAATTATGTTAAAATACAACACATAAAAGAAACTACAATGGTAGTACCAACCAATCACAAACAATGACTTGTGTGATGCATGGACAGGAGACACCAGCCAGCTCAAACAGGTGGATGGCTACCATCCCTACAACTACACCATCCCATACAAGTATCTACCTATGTAGTAAAAAAACAGGTTGGGTTTTGTGTGACACATACTAGAAACTATTCATTATATCCTCCTATGTAAGAGGTTGCTAATATTCATAAGATAGGGCAATCTATCTCCACTTTGCGGCATGCAATTAAAAAATAAAAACAAAAAAGAAAATAAAGAAAAGGAGGAAAAGCACCGCCAAACCTGTATGATCCTCCTGAATTATAGCAAACATATGGAATGTACCAGTATATCTTGTGGGATTAGTGTATTTCATAAGACATCAGCTACGGTTAGTTATGTTTGATGTCCACTTGGTGGTTAAGGGTTATGCAGGAGTAATCAAGAGTAAGACTGTTGAATCCAAATAAAAATAAAAAGTTCAACTTAGTACACTCACTGCATGGGTCCGTATGCTGAAATCCGCGCGCATCAATGTACATTCATATACTGAATAGCCGTTTTCAATTGACTACTGTAGCAATGTGAGTATTACGTTGTTAGCAGAATTAGTGTCTGTCTCTGCACCGTGGCGTCCGACGTGGCGGTTATTAATAGAGTGAATTTTACGTCTTTCGTGCACGAAGTATGAGGCAGGCTACCTTATCTCCCGGCTGTGTCACTCCTGGAGGTCTGTGTTCAGCATCCCACGTGGCTCGTTGGTTCAGAGTCTGGCGTCTCACTTGAGCCGGCACTCCGCTTCTGTCCCCACAGCTTATGAATGGAGAAATGGGAGAAGGGTTGGAAGTTTCATACAGCGCTGATCTTTTAGCTTGACAGATTGTAGCTAGAGATGTCGTGAACATAAAATTTTCTGTTCGCGAACGGAGAACGCAAATTTTCGCAAATGTTCGCGAACAGGCGAACCGGGCGAACTGCCATAGACTGCAATAGGCAGGCGAATTTTAAAACCCACAGGGACTCTTTCTGGCCACAATAGTGATGGAAAAGTTGTTTCAAGGGGACTAACACCTGTACTGTGGCATGCCGGAGGGGGATCCATGGCAAAACTCCCATGGAAAATTACGTAGTTGACGCAGAGTCGGTTTTTAATCCATAAAGGGCATAAATCACCTAACATTCCTAAATTGTTTGGAATAACGTGCTTTAAAACATCAGGTATGATGTTGTATCGATTAGGTAGTGTAAGGGTTACGCACGCTTCACAGTGACAGACCAAACTCCCCGTTTAACGCACCGCAAAAAACCGCAAACAGTCCATTTGCACAACCGCAAATGCCCCATTTGCACAAGGTTGGATACCAAGCTAGCCATGTCCCGTTCCTTGTCCTCACTGACGTCATTGAAGGTCTCTTCCTCCACCCAGCCACGTACAACACTAAGGGTCCCCGAAAGGTGACAACAAGCCCCCTGAGACGCCTGCTGTGGTCAGGCTGAGCCTGTGCGCAAGTGCGGGATCTCAAAGCAGGAGGAGGGGGAGGGAGAGGGAGAGGCGGCACTGAGGAGTAGAAGGCGGCTCTGGGCACGAACGGCGATGCGTGCGGCCGGGCACCATGCATCTACAGACCTCCCCTGCTTGGGCACCTTAATTCAATGATTGACAGGTTAGTAAAACCTGTTTTTCCGCAGAATAAAGCCACAAATAGCTTTTATAAGGTCACCTTAGAAATCAGAATGCTACCCTGGACATGAGCAGATGTTTAGCTCACAGGGCTTATAGGTGGTGACAGAATCCCTTTAACCCCTTAAGGACCGGGCTCATTTTCATCTTAAGGACCAGGCCATTTTTTGCAAATCTGACCAGTGTCACTTTAAGTGCTGATAACTTTAAAACGCTTTGGCTTATCCAGGCCGTTCTGAGATTGTTTTTTCGTCACATATTGTACTTCATGACACTGGTAAAATGAAGTCAAAAAAAATATTTTTTTTGCACAAAAAAATACCTAATTTACCAAAAATTTGGAAAAATTTGCAAATTTCAAAGTTTCAGTTTCCTCTACTTCTGTAATACATAGTAATACCCCAAAAAATTGTGATGACTTTACATTCCCCATATGTCTACTTCATGTTTGAATTGTTTTGGGAATGATATTTTATTTTTTGGGGATGTTACAAGGCTTAGAAGTTTAGAAGCAAATCTTGAAATTTTTCAGAAATTTACAAAAACTCAATTTTTAGGGACCAGTTCAGGTCTGAAGTCACTTTGCGAGGCTTACATAATAGAAACCACCCAAAAATGACCCCATCTAAGAAACTACACCCCTCAAGGTATTCAAAACTGATTTTGCATACATTGTTAACCCTTTAGGTGTTGCACAAGAGTTATTGGCAAATGGGGAGGAAATTTGAGAATTTCATTTTTTTGTCTAATTTTTTATTTTAGCCCATTTTTTCCACTAACAAATCAAGGGTTAACAGCCAAACAAGATTGTATCTTTATTGCCCTGACTCTGCCGTTTACAGAAACACCCAATATGTGGCCGTAAACTACTGTACGGCCACACAGCGGGGCGTAGAGTGAAAGGTGCGCCGTATGGTTTTTGGAAGGCTGGTTTTTATGGACTGGTTTTTTGACACCATGTCCCATTTGAAGCCCCCTGATGCACCCCTAGAGGAGAAACTCCCTAAAAGTGACCCCATCTAAGAAACTACACCCCTCAAGGTATTCAAAACTGATTTTACATACGTCGTTAACCCTTTAGGTGTTGCACAAGAGTTATTGGCAAATGGGGATGAAATTTGAGAATTTCATTTTTTTGCCTAATTTTCAATTTTAACTCATTTTTTCCACTAACAGAGCAAGGGTTAACAGCCAAACAAGACTGTATCTTTATTGCCCTGACTCTGCTGTTTACAGAAACACCCCATATGTGGCCGTAAACTACTGTATGGCCACACAGCGGGGCGTAGAGTGAAAGGTGCGCCGTTTGTTTTTTGGAAGGCAGGTTTTGCTGGACTGGTTTTTTGACACCTTGTCCCATTTGAAGCCCCCCTGATGCACCCCTAGATTAGAAATTCCATAAAAGTGACCCCATCTAAGAAACTACACCCCTCAAGCTATTCAAAACTGATTTTACAAACTTTGTTAACCCTTTAGGTGTTGCACAAGATTTAATGGAAAATAGAGACACAATTTCAAAATTTTACATTTTTGGCAGATTTTCCATTTTAATATTTTTTTTCCAGTTACAAAGCAAGGGTTAACAGCCAAACAAAACTCATTATTTATGGCCCTTATTCTGTAGTTTACAGAAACACCCCATATGTGGTCGTAAACCGCTGTACGGGCACACGGTAGGGCGCAGAAGGAAAGGAATGCCATACGGTTTTTGGACGGCAGATTTTGCTGGACTGTTTTTTTTGACACCATGTCCCATTTGAAGCCCCCCTGATGCACCCCTAGAGTAGAAACTCCAAAAAAGTGACTCCATTTTAGAAACTACGGGATAGGGTGGCAGTTTTGTTGGTACTAGTTTAGGGTACATATGATTTTTGGTTGCTCTATATTACACTTTTTGTGCAGCAAGGTAAAAAAGAAATAGCTTTTTTGGCACGTTTTTTTTTTTGTTATTTACAACATTCATCTGACAGGTTTTATCATGTGGTAATTTTATAGAGCAGGTTGTCACGGACACGGCGATCCCTAATATGTATACTATTTTTTTTATTTATGTAAGTTTTATACAATAACTTCATTTTTAAAACCAAAAAAATGTTTTAGTGTCTCCATAGTCTAAGAGCCATAGTTTTTTCAGTTTTTGGGGCGATTATCTTGAGTAGGGTCTCATTTTTTGCGGGATGAGATGACAGTTTGATTGGCACTATTTTGGGGTGCATATGACTTTTTGATCGCTCGCTATTACACTTTTTGTGAATGGCTTTTTTTACACCGTTTTTGTTTTTATTTTTTTACGGTGGTCACCTGAGGGGTTAGGTCATGTGATATTTTTATAGAGCCGGTCGATACGGACGCGGCGATACCTAATATGTATACTTTTTTTTTTATTTATGTAAGTTTTACACAATGATTTCATTTTTAAAACAAAAAAAATCATGTTTTAGTGTTTCCATAGTCTAAGAGCCATAGTTTTTTCAGTTTTTGGGCGATTATCTTGGGTAGGGTCTCATTTTTTGCGGGATGAGATGACGGTTTGATTGGTACTATTTTGGCGTACATATTTTATTTTTATTTGGGACAACCCTGGGTAAGGTTATTTAACTATACTATTTACAGATGCCCAACTAGGCAGTAGAACCTGTCTTGACCCAGGTACAAATTAATACTTCACTTTTATTATAATTCGCTAAAAATTAAACTGTACTGAACATGTGTGCAATTATATTCTTTAATTGAAATAATTTCAATTAAAGAATATAATTGCACACATGTTCAGTACAGTTTAATTTTTAGCGAATTATAATAAAAGTGAAGTATTAATTTGTACCTGGGTCAAGACAGGTTCTACTGCCTAGTTGGGCATCTGTAAATAGTATATTTTGGCGTACATGCAACTTTTTTGATCACTTTTATTACCTTTTTTGGGAAGTAAGGTGGGCAAAATTTCAATTTTCTCATAGTTTTTATTTTTTTATTTTTATGGCGTTCCCCGTGCGGGGAAAGTAACATGACCGTTTTATAGATCAGGTCGTTACAGAGGCGGCGATACCTAATATGTGTAGTGTATTTTATTTTTTTAATTTTTATTCAGTGATAAATGTTTTTTTTTTTATCTTAACTTTTTTCACTTTTTTTTACATTTTTGTGACCCAGACCCACTTGGTTCTTGAAGATCCAGTGGGTCTGATGTCTGTATAATACAGTACAGTACAAGATATATTGTTCTGTACTGTATTTTACTTACACTGAACAGATCTATGCTTTTAGCACAGATCTGTTCAGCACCATGGACAGCAGGACGCCTGAGCAGGCGTCCTGTTGCCATGGGAACCTTCCCCGTCTGCTCAGAACTTCGCAGACGGGGAAGGGTAAGCACGAGCTGAGGGGGGCTCTCTGGGGGCTGTCGGGGGGCTCTCTCCCTCTCCATCGGGGGGCTGCAAAGGCACAGCAGCCCCCCGATGGAGAGGGAGGGAGCTCCCTGACCGATGACAGTTAACTTTTTCCATACAGCGGTCCGTACGGACCGCGGTATGGAAAGGGTTAAACGGCTGACATCTGCACAGATGTCAGCCGTTTATACCAGGGTGCCAGCAATGTGCTGGCACCCTGGTATAACCCACTAGAAGCCAACGATCGTTCATGGGGAGGCGGGCGGGGGATCGCGATCCCGCCTGCCGCACCGCCCACCTCCCGCAACGCCCCCACCGCCTGCGACACCCCCCCGCGCACCACCCGCCGGCATAAAATCGTGCAGGGGTGCAGGGGGGGGTGAAAAATATAGATTTTAGCCACTCTAAAGTTTCTGATCCCCGCGGTCAGGGCCCGCGGGGATCAGAAACTGCAAAAAGCGCAGCAAACCGCAGGTCTGAATTGACCTGCGGTTTGCTGCGATCGCCGATACGGGGGGGTCAAATGACCCCCCCCTGCATTGTTACGGGATGCCGGCTGAATGATTTCAGCCGAAATCCCATTCCGATTAACCCCTGGGGCGCCGGAATACAGATTTTAAGTCAGGACGTACCGGTACGTCCTTGGTCCTTAAGGACTCGGGAAATAGGGCGTACCGGTACGTCCTATGTCCTTAAGGGGTTAATCATATACATAAATAGGATAATTTGGGGCAGGGTAATGAGCCCAGTCCTCCACACCATAGAGCAAAGTGTGCAGATACTGCATATGTCTGGAAAATGTAATAAAAAGTTTGTGAAAGAAAAAAAAAGAAAACCTCCCTGAAATGAGTTTTTGCAGGTTGGGATGTCTGAAATGGCTGTATTTCAAATGCCTAATTCAAACCCCTGTATGTATAGGTGTAGTGTACGGGGACTGTAATGCCGGTCACTACAAAAGTGTCACTTGGTGTGCTGTCGTCCCTCCTTAATTATGGGGAAGTTGGTATATGTCATCTTTATAAATTGTCATGTAATGTAATGCTATGTATTTCCCTGTTACTGTGAAACTTGCATGTACCGGCCTGCTAGGGGTGTCATTCCAGCTCTTAGTCACTAGAGGGAGCTAGGGAGCCCTAGTTTATATAAGGCCCAGACAGGGAAAGGAAGGGCAGTTGAGTCTAAAGTTGAGTCTAGAGTTGTGGTTGGAGACTAGACCATGTCAGAGACAAGTCCAGGCCTGAAGCCTGCGGTCCAGGAGAGGGTTTTGCAGTCCCTGTAACCGGGTTCCAGATTCAAGGAGAAGGTTCCCCTCCTGAATTCCCATATGCCGAAACAGGAATACCTCAGTTAAAGAGCCTGAGGAAGCTGAGAGGGAGACAGAGGCAAAGCGCAGAAAAGCAAGAGGTACTCAAGATAACAGAGGAGGTACTTTATAAAGAGAGAACCAAGGATATACGCCAGAGTTAAGGTATTGGGCCTTGGAGAAGATTTTCTATGTCCCAGGATCAGTCAGGAATAGAGTGCAAGCTCCTGTACTGCAAGTCCTGTGTTTCACACTCTGAAGTCACCTTGCTTAATCTGTATTGCCTGCATCGACCGTATTGAAAAATCAACTGTATGCAAAGGAACTGTGCTTCCGTTAATGTCTTTATATGGAAACTACTAAAGTTGGAGTTTTGTTTTAACATCACGTGGTTCCTCAGTTATTCCTGCTATCAGCAAACGGCGTGCCACCGTTTAATTGGCACTGGCGTCATGAACATTTTCCTACCATCACCTGCCTATGCAGAGAATCAGCCGTCTCAGGTTAGTGTCTATTGCACTACTACACCCAGGAACACATTTCTACACACAACTTAAGTACGCTGCACCTCTCTTTTGGCGTCACGAACAGGATACGCACGCTTTCTAGTGCAAGAAGCGTGAACTTTGTGCCTTATACAGTTGCCCTGTGACCAAAGTGACAAATTGCCTGTTTATTTAAAGTGGACTTTGTGAACTGAAAATCATACCAAAAGTGTTCCTAAAACCTCTAAAAAGCGCTGTGCAGTGTTGCGCTACCAAGAGGAAGGAAATCGCCACATCGGAGTGTGGTTTTGTGGACTTTTCATCATCCTGCTTGCTGTCAGTGAATAGACAGCGTTTCTTGCTAAAGATGGCCGCTGAGGCTACTGAAATAACTGCTGCGTCATCTTCATCCCGAAAAGGCGGGAAAAATTGGCGCCTTTCTGAGGAAATAGCGGGAAGGAGTTCAAGGTCAGGCGCCACTGCTTATCTGGACATTTGCATGTCTGCCAGCATGGACACCGCCTTCCATATACTGGAATACCTGGGGGGCGGCCTCCCAGTGCAATGGGAGGAGCTGGCTGATTTAATTGACGCGACCCTATCGCTCTCCGGAGAAGGATCGAGCATGTTGGAAAGTGAACAGAGCGTTGCTGCAACGTCCGCACCTGAGATTTCAAAAATGAGTGCTATTGGTGTAGAGCCAGAGGAGGCTCCACCGGCCTACTCTCCGGGACCGGAGAAACCCGCCTGCCCGCCACGGGAGAAAGAACCAGAGCCCTGCTATGGCTCTTGGAGAGACTTCTTTCAACCCTCTTTCAAGTGGTCGTCACTTAGGGCAGAGATCCGGGAGGCCGCTATAAAGCAGAATACAAAGACCAAGATCTATTATGAAGAGTTGACCAAGACGATCCATGAAAGACACACCAACACCCAACCCCGCCTGGAAAGGAGAAAGGGAGTGGTGGTGTCCTTTGACAAAACCCGTGGCTACGGGTTCATACAAGATTACCTGACTGGCAGAGACTTATATGTTAATAGAAGGTCTGTCAAGAGAGACTACCTCCCTTCCTATCAGCACAGCCTCCGCGAGGGAGAGGAAGTGGAGTTCACCCCTGCCGAGAGCCTGAGAGGCCCTTATGCCACTGCCGTGACCCGTCCCAGGCGAGAACCTGAGGACTGGGAGGCAGAAGAAGAAGACTACTCTGGCTGCGAGCGGGAACCGGAACGCTCTCCAGAGCCGGCCCATCACGCCTTCCAGGAGCGGAGCTCCTTCATTGGGCCTAACGTCTTCTGGCAGCCAACCGTGTTGGAAAAATGGGTGAGCCCTTACCCTTCCCCCGAGCTGCCTCGTTGGGAGAAGACCATGCAAGAGATGGAAAATCTAAAGGGACTTCGAAATACCTTTGAGAACATCCGGAGGGGTCGGAGACCCGATGCATCACCAGAACCTGCAGAGGCCGAGTCCGTGCCATCGGTGACAGTACCTGTGCCGGCGGCGCCAGCAGATGACCGCGACTCTGACACGGAGAGCATCGGTGAGCAGATTGTCCGGCTGGAGGAGAAGTTGCGGGAGCTGCGCAAGATCGCGACCGCCAGGATCCAGACGCCGCCGAAGGACGAGGTAAGGGTGCCTGTCACCACCCGTAGACTACCTTCTGCTGCCACCGCTCCGCCAGTGCCCCAAAGAAGACCCCCTGTTGCTGTGAATTGCTGCACAGAGCCCACCGGACCGCTTGCGGCGGCGGTATCCACTCCACTTCATCCCACAATTATCATGCCGGGACCGGTACGGTCCACCCAAAGGTTTACCCCTAGGCCCATGGGGCCAATACCTATTAGGGGTCCCTTCACGTTGCAGCTTCCCCCTAACACTGTTATGTGGGCACATCCTCCTGTAGGGGACTACTACAGGCCGTACTTGCCAGCAGAGCCGGGTAATGATGACATACCCCTGTGAATCAGCCTGCTAGGCCTTTGATTTATTTCACCAACGAAAAATGCTGTTAACCCTTCCAGGACAGGAGTCCTATGTTCCCTGGTCGTTTGTTGCTGCTGCCAGTTTATCCACGGCTCAGTGGTGGGTGTTGACCACTGAAGTATTAAAGTCAACAAAGCCAAGTTTGTTTCCAGGACCTCCTGCCTGCTTTTGCTATCCCACGCCAAGTTGTGCCTGTTCCTGAGTTGCACCTTTTACCCTTAACCCCCTTTTCAGGTTGATCAGGGGTATTACAGCACTTGTCTTTGCTATCATTTTATTGTGCAACTTGATACTAAGGAACCGTGCCCGGAGACAGACTCAAAAGAACCTGAGCCTCTGAGATTTTTGCTCTTTTAAAAGGAAATGTGCCCAGAGATGGACTCCACCGCACGAGAGCCTCTGTGATTTATTAGGAAAATAACCTGGGTACGGACTCATGTTTGTTCTTTGAGCCTCCAAGAACTTTTATACTGTTTTATCTATTTTGCTGTTCTATTGTGGACTTATTCATTGTCATGGACTATCCTGGTTATAATGTTACGCTGTGCCAGGTCAGCGCCCCCGTTCCATTCACTATCCTGAGGAGAAGAGAACGACGCCCCTTGTCACCACCCTTCATCTCTGCCAATTGGACCTGATATGAATGTAAATGCAGATGAATTACTCTTTTTTCTGTTTCAGGTAGAGATTCCAGTTGGGCGAGCCCTGATGGAGTACGAGGTCGTACTCAGCTTAAAGCAGTGGGGTATGTAGTGTACGGGGACTGTAATGCCCGTCACTACAAAAGTGTCACTTGGTGTGCTGTCGTCCCTCCTTAATTATGGGGAAGTTGGTATATGTCATCTTTATAAATTGTCATGTAATGTAATGCTATGTATTTCCCTGTTACTGTGAAACTTGCATGTACCGGCCTGCTAGGGGTGTCATTCCAGCTCTTAGTCACTAGAGGGAGCTAGGGAGCCCTAGTTTATATAAGGCCCAGACAGGGAAAGGAAGGGCAGTTGAGTCTAAAGTTGAGTCTAGAGTTGTGGTTGGAGACTAGACCATGTCAGAGACAAGTCCAGGCCTGAAGCCTGCGGTCCAGGAGAGGGTTTTGCAGTCCCTGTAACCGGGTTCCAGATTCTAGGAGAAGGTTCCCCTCCTGAATTCCCATATGCCGAAACAGGAATACCTCAGTTAAAGAGCCTGAGGAAGCTGAGAGGGAGACAGAGGCAAAGCGCAGAAAAGCAAGAGGTACTCAAGATAACAGAGGAGGTACTTTATAAAGAGAGAACCAAGGATATACGCCAGAGTTAAGGTATTGGGCCTTGGAGAAGATTTTCTATGTCCCAGGATCAGTCAGGAATAGAGTGCAAGCTCCTGTACTGCAAGTCCTGTGTTTCACACTCTGAAGTCACCTTGCTTAATCTGTATTGCCTGCATCGACCGTATTGAAAAATCAACTGTATGCAAAGGAACTGTGCTTCCGTTAATGTCTCTATATGGAAACTACTAAAGTTGGAGTTTTGTTTTAACATCACGTGGTTCCTCAGTTATTCCTGCTATCAGCAAACAGCGTGCCACCGTTTAATTGGCACTGGCGTCACGAACATTTTCCTACCATCACCTGCCTATGCAGAGAGTCAGCCGTCTCAGGTTAGTGTCTATTGCACTACTACACCCAGGAACACATTTCTACACACAACTTAAGTACGCTGCATAGGGGGGATCACACACGCCCGGAACCAGTGTAGACCTAAAGTAAATATATCTTTGCACAAAATTGCTGTATTTCAAATGGCTGTATTTCAAATGCCTGATTCAAACCCCTGTTTGTAGGGGGGTATCTCACACGGTCTTAACCTGTGTAGGCCTGAAGTAAATATATCTTTGCACAAAAAGGCTGTATTTCAAATGGCTGCATTTCAAAAGCCTAATTCAAACCCCTGTATGTATAGGGGGGATCACACACGGTCTGAACCTGTGTAGGCCTGAAATAAATATATCTTTGCACAAAATGGCTGTATTTCAAATGGCTGTATTTCAAATGCCTAATTCAAACCCCTGTATGTTTAAGGGGGATCACAAACGCCCTGAATCAGTGTCGGCCTGAAGTAAATATATCTTTGCACAAAAAGGCGGTATTTCAAATGGCTGCATTTCAAATGCCTGATTCAAACCCTTGTATGTATACGGGGGGATCACACACGCCCTGAACCTCTGTAGGCCTGAAGTAAATAAATCTTTGTACAAAATGGCTGTATTTCAAATGCCTAATTCAAACCCCTGTATGTATAGGGGGATCACACACGGTCTGAACCTGTGTAGGCCTGAAGTAAATATATCTTTGCACAAAAAGGCTGTATTTCAAATGCCTAATTCAAACCCCTGTATGTATAGGGGGGATCTCACACGCCCTGAACCTCTGTAGGCCTGCAGTAAATATATCTTTGCACAAAAAGGCTGTATTTCAAATGGCTGTATTTCAAATGCCTGATCTCACAATGACATCTGCATCAAAGGCTGCCAACTAAATTTTTGGAGCCCAAACGTCTGTTTGTTTAACAACTAAATTTGACAGCAGTATATAAGCCTGTAATTTCACACGTGCTGATGCTGCAAGGCCTGGAAATAGTGTTTTTTGTCAAATAAGTGTGTTTTTCAAACCCCAGAAAATGATGGGTGTATTTCTAGCTTAAAGTGCACACTGACTAATACAGATGTTGTAGATTGCACAAAAAGTCTTTTTTTGCTAACAGAATATGAATGCTGTATATATTAAACTTGAATTTAACACTTGCAAATCTGGCAAATACTGTTTTTTTTAAACTCGTTTTATTGAAATATAACAAGCGAAGATTGGCATGTTACATACATTATACTGATAAATTACAAGCTCAGTCACAAATTTACATACAGGACCAGTGTTGAGTCACATATAGATCACTTCAGATTACACTATTATTTCACAGTAATGACTAATAGCAATAAAAGAAATTTAACAGCAGGAGGCGCTGCAACGCTATTTTGTGTTGACTACAGGGTGCATACGTTCAGAAAAGGTTCATTCTATAGAATGCATATGTACCGAAGATACTGTCAATGGCGATGAACACCCTGATCCCCAAACCTTCTCAAATTTCTGAGGACATTTTCTATGGGAGAACATAATTTTTTCCCAGGGAATTATTTGGTTTACTAAGGCTTTCCATTGAGCGACTGTAGGCGGTCTCTCTGCCATCCATCTGAGAGCAACTGCCTTCCTAGCAATGAAGAGAGTCTCTCTCAGAAAAATACAGTCATGGTGTGTTAGCGCCTCGTCATCGATTACTCCCAGGAGGCACTTTTTAGGACACAGCTCCAGGTCTCCTGGAATCATAGAGGATAGTACTGACACTACCTCTCTCCAGTAGTTCTGAACATAGGTACATTCCCATATCAGATGCCAAAAGCCCACACCTGGTTGTGCACACCTGTGGCACCCGCTATGCGTCAACCTGCCCATCTTATATAGCCTGACCGGAGTGAGGTAGCTCCTGTGAAGTATAAATAACTGAATAAGTCTATTGTTAAGGGAGGGTGATAACTCATTCCATTCTTCTGTAGTGAGGTTTGTGATGCACTCCCTCCATCTAGTCTTCGCCAGCAGAGAGCTTGAGCTCATTTTGATATTCAAGAGGTGTGTATATAAGGCCGATATCATGCCACTAGGGCCCTGGCTTTTCAAAATGACGATGAGAGGGTATTTTGACATGGATTTCTTCAAGGATCTCAGTTGTGATTGAAGTGTGTGTCGCAGCTGCAAGTATCTAAAAAAGTGAGGGCGCACCACACCCACCTTCGTTTGAAGCTGAGTAAAGGAGAACAGAAGCCCATTCTCATAGAGGTCTTTCAGCGTGAGTACTCCATACCCTTGCCAAATACCCTTCCCCTCACACTGCATCAGCATAGGTAGTGTTGGATTATCCCATAGTGTCATCTCATCCGGAAGGTCAGCATACTGTTAGAGCTTTGCAGCCTTCCAGACCTGATGTGCTAACTTATGGATAGGCAGTGGATGCCCAGAAATTACTGTTAGGTCTTCCAATACAGGCCACAAACTAGATAGCTGCAGATAATATTGTAGGTAGTACTCTGTATTAGGGAGCTCTACACGTGAAACCCACGGTGCCAAGTACCTCAATTGCCCGGCTAAAAAGTACAGGAGTAAATCTGGAAGGGCTGCCCCTTCCTGTTGCCAGCTCCTTTGCAGGGTCCCCAGTGCCAGTTTCCTTCTCTCTTTCCCCCACACATAGGAGGCCATTAAAGAGTGTAGTCGGGGGCGTGGCCGGATGCCGGGAGGAGAGGACGCTTAGAGCTTGAGCTCCGTCTGTGGATCCCCATACAGCGGCCTAAAGCGAATATTAACAAGCGATTCTTCTCAAAACTTACCTGTCTCTGGACGGACCTTGCTCCTGCAGCTCTGCTGATGATGACGAGGGGGAAAAAGAAAGGAACGCAGCCTCAGAAAATGACTGCGTTCTTCCACCCTGCTCCTGGCTCGTTCCAAAATGGCGCCGGTTCCCGCCACACAGAGGGAGAGCTCCGCGTCTCTCCGGCAGCGACACCCGACCAGCGTTCCTCAGGGACTCCTTCCTCAGCAGGTACCAGTCCTTCAGCTTCACAGGAGCCTAAAAAACAAAAAAGGGTGAGTGAACAACATGCATTTAACCCTCCCCTTGATACTTACCCTGCTTCACCAGGCACAGATCCTGGACTAACTGTCAATACAATGCAGGACATGTTGGCAGATCTAAAAAGATCCATTCATGGAGATTTTAAAGAAACAATCTCAGTTATCCATGCAGATATAGTAGCCATAGGAGAAAGAACAGCGCATTTAGAAGAAAAAATGGAGGAATTTGTTACGGCACACAACTCACTAGTGGACAATCACAACGTGGTTGAGGATGATATAGCAGCCATTAAACTTAAAATTGCTGATCTGAAAGATCGCTCCAGAAGAAACAACATCAGATTCAGAAATATTCCTGAAAGCGTTACAGATTCTCAGCTACAAGAATTTATTTTGGATCTCATTATGTCATATCTTCCAGATACCCCAGGGTCAGAGCTAATCATTGACCGGGTGCACCGGGTTCCTAAGCCCAAAGCTCTCCCTGCCTCTGTTCCCAGGGACGTCCTTGCTAGGATCCATTTTTATCACTTGAAAGATTCCCTGATGAGGGAAGCTCAAAAAAAGAAGAATGATATTCCTGATAGATTCAGTAATGTCCTCCTATTTACAGATTTATCTCCAGCGACACTAAGCAGGAGACGTGAATTTCAAATTTACACCAGAGCGCTAAGGGATAACAATATCCCCTACAAATGGGGTTTTCCTGTCAAACTTATTGTGAGATATCAAAACTCATCACATGTCCTAGCTTCTCCTCAGGAAGCGTCAGAAGCTTTTTCCAAATGGAACATTATTCTACCACAAGAGGGCACCAAAGACAAAGACAAAGATAAAGCTATGACCTCCTCTCCCAATAAACCATCTGCTGATAAGAGACTTCCCAACTTAACTCCAGAATGGACGAGAGTAGGAAGAACCCCTCCATGACTCCAATCCGGGACAGTAAATATAGCTGCTTTTTCTTTTGACTAAATTGCTATGTTCTACTAGCCTTGCGGGGATCCACACCCTGCTGCTCTACTTCTCAGGACACTTTTTCCATCTAAGTGTTCACTTTCCCTAACCCACTGTTCACTGTACGCCTCTTATACTAAGTGATAGACATCACAATCTATACGGCCACTGTTGGACCCTTACTATGTTATTGTTATTTATCATTTATGTTACGTTTTATATTTTAACTTATTATTTTTTAAGGTTACATATAAGGGGTCTATTCCCACCTCATCTCGTATATGAAAACAAGGATATATTTCCATGGCCCCCTCAATCAACAAATGGTAACATTGGGGTACTTTGCTCTGTATTACCTGTTCTCTTTTTTTGCACTTTTCTCAGGATACTGAATTCAGCAGGATTTTTCCATCTGAAGATTCAAGATGGCTAATAACGGTATAAAGATCCTATCAGCAAATGTTAAAGGTTTGAATAGTCCCTTTAAACGCTCCACATACTGGAATGAGGTGAGGAGACAGAGAGCTGACATTATTTGCATTCAGGAGTCTCACCTTAACGAGGAGGATTCCCGCAGATTCTGTCACCCCTCTTTTCCGCACATCTTTATGTCTCCAGCCACAAAAAAAAAGAGAGGTGTGATTATAGGTTTTAAAAACACTGTCGCATTTCAGTGTCACAATATTGTATTAGATAAGGAGGGTAGATATATTATAATCATTTGTGACATAAATAACTCCAGATACACGATAGTGAATTTATATGCTCCAAACTCTGATCAGATAAATTTTATCAAGCGTACCATTAAAATGGCTCAAGAATCCAAACAAGGTTCCCTGCTGGTTTGTGGGGACTTTAATATGTGTCCTGACTCTTCAATTGATAGACTTCCAGCTCATCCCCCTTCCAACAAATCCGCCCACCTACAAGATTTTTTATTTCAGGAAGGTCTTCATGATGTTTGGAGAGTACATCATGCAAACGAAAAAGACTTTACGTTCTTTTCACACCCACATAATGCATACTCTAGAATCTGTTCATCTCAGATAAATGGCTCCTTCAAAAAGTATTAGATATATCCATTTCTAATATAACATGGTCAGACCATGCATTTATAACCCTTATACTGGATGATATGTACAACAATAGAGTTTATTCCCCTTGGAGACTCAATAACTCATTACTCCAGAATTCTATTATTCGGGTGGATGTGGAAAATTCGCTTAAAGAATATTTTAGGACTAATGATAATAATCTGATATCAGATACTACACTTTGGAGTGCACACAAGCGTTCATAAGAGGGATACTGTTAAAACACGCGGCCATCCAAAAAAGAAACAGAAAGAAAACCCTAGATAAACTATTAACTGATATTAAGTCCCTAGAGGAGTCCTTTAAATCCTCTCTAGACCCAAAAACTCTTAGCAAGTTAAAAACGGCCAGACACCATCTATATCTTCACTTACATGAGAAGCATGAATTCCATCTGCGTAAAATCAAAGCAGACCATTACTCACAAGGCAACAAAGCTTCAAAAATTCTAGCAAATAGAATAAAAAAAAGAGAAGTTAAAACTAGAATCCCCTTTTTGTATGACACTCAAGGCAAAAAATTATTCAACCCCAAACAAATAGCAGATGAATTTGCAAACTACTATGCAAATTTATATAACTTAGGAAGCTCAGCAGACACTCTCCAACCCTCTTCTGAATACATTAACGAGTTCCTTGATGGTGTTTCCCTTCCATCATTAACACCAATTCAGAATCAAACTCTAAATGCTGAAATTACACATTCAGAAATCTCTGAAGCAATCCACTCCCTCAAAAATAACAAATCCCCGGGACCTGACGGTCTCACAAATGAGTATTATAAGACTCTTTCGCATATATTAAACCCTTTACTAAATAGAACCTTTAATTCAATTGCAGCACAAAAGTCAATTCCAAAAGACATGTTAAATGCACTGATCATAACTCTACCAAAACCTGGTAAACCAGCAGACACCCCAGCTAACTTCAGACCCATATCACTTTTAAATTCTGATATAAAGATTTTTGCGAAAATACTCGCAAAAAGGCTGTCCAATATCTTACCCTCATTAATCTCTAACGATCAGATAGGATTTGTTTCTAATAGGCAATCGTCAGATGGTACTAGAAGATTTATAGACTTACTGGATGTGGCACATTATACTCGAACTCCTTCTCTGCTTCTATCCTTGGATGCAGAGAAGGCATTTGATAGAATACACTGGGATTATATTTACGCAACATTAAAAAAGTTTGGGTTTGGGGATTTTTACTTATCAGCAGTAACGTCTCTATACTCTAATCCAAGTGCCTCTATATATTCATCCAGCTTTCTTTCTGCTCCATTTAATATTAAGAATGGAACCAGACAAGGTTGCCCTATGTCACCCTTGATATTTGCGCTTGCAATGGAACCGTTCGCAGAACATATTAGATCCTCTTCGCTTATTAAAGGGATAACAGTAGGGGAAGTAGACCATCGCATAGGCCTTTTTGCAGACGATGTCTTAATTATTACGTCAAACCCAACTATGGCTTTACCTGCCATTAATGACATCATATCTATGTTTGGTAGAGCTTCCTTCTATAAGGTAAATGTAAATAAATCTCAAATGCTGGACTTGGGCTTACCCACATATACTGTACTAAGCGTTTAATTTTCAGATTATATAAATTCCCATGGGCAAACGAGTCCTTGACATATCTGGGTATTCAACTTGCCTTTCCTACTAACAAACTATTCAAGGTTAATTTTTGGCCTTTATACGATAAAATTAATATTTCCTTGAACAACCTAAGGATGGATTCCATTTCTTGGCTAGGGAGAATAGCTGCTTTGAAAATGGTTATTCTACCCAAAATTATCTACATGTTTCGCAATATCCCTATCTCTATCCCCTCTGGATACATAAATAAGCTCCAATCACTAATCAATCGCCACATTTGGGGTAAACTTAGACCCAGAGTGAAAACCCTCATACTTAACAAGCCACTCAAAACAGGAGGTCTCAATGTACCCTCTATTAAACATTATCATGCCTCATCTATACTTGACCAACTGAGATATTTGCTCAAAGATGACTCCACAAAAAAATGGGTAGCATTAGAAAAAACTATTATGGGCTCCTACAACATAAATCTGCGTCTTTCTGCTTCAGCGGCTTTTGGTATCAAACATAACTCTCCATTATTAACCTTGACAACAATACTAAACACCTGGTATTCTGTTGCTAGAATAGCTAAATTAATTAATACCTCAATTTTTGCAATGCCCCTGAAGGTTTGTGAGCTAGCTATCCCAGACATTAGACTAGATAATTGGGCGGAGTTAGGTATTACTGAAGTCAAACAATTATGGAAGGATGATGTGTTTATAGAGTTCGCTCAACTGCATAAAGACTTTAATATCCCCAATTCAGATTTTTATAAATATCTAAGATTAAGACACTTGCTGAAATCCCCAAGAAATTTTACACATAATACAAACAACCAAGCTTTTCTACAATGGATACACATGGTCCAAAAATTAGATAAAGGCATTACTAAAGGCTATACCTTACTGAAAGAGTCATGCGTTAACCCCTTACAGCATACCCTAGACCTCTGGAACCATGAGTTAGGCTCTGACCTCTCGGATTCAGATTGGTCTGAAGCCTTCACCTCTGTATCCAAACTGTCTAAATGTTCTGATCATTTAGAAGGAGCGAGCAAAATACTCTATAGATGGTATAGAACACCTTTATATCTAAATAAAATCTTCCCCGAATCTTCTCCAGAATGTTGGCGATGTGGTCAAGTTCCGGGTAGCTTCCTACATATGTGGTGGGAATGCCCGACTGTTAAAGTCCTATGGATTTCAATATTTAAATTTATATCTTCGTTAGCTTGCTACTCTATTAAACCTTCATCTAAGATGGCTTTGTTGTCTGTAGGACTGATAGACCTTCCTTATCACTTTAGATATATAGCTAGCCACTTAATATTTATAACTCGCTTGAAAATAGCTGCTTGTTGGAAATCTGGGAATCTTCCCAATGTTAATAGGATTTGCAGATCCCTGGATAATAGCTGCTTATATGAAGGTTTATGGGCATCATCTAATAATACGAAAATAACATTTCTGAAGAGATGGGAAGTTTGGATGAACCACAAGAGATGTAATCTACCTCCTAGTGCCTCCATTAGAGTGTAAAGTTTGACTCATGCTTATTTTTCTTCAGCCGACTCAAGTATTTACTCTTTCTCCTTTTCTTGCTCCTTTATATGTACCCATACAACTTCTCTACCTTTCCAAGCTCAACATTTGCATCTGTATGCTGTGAAAAAAGTGTAACTTTACAATAACTACATTTTTGCCATAATGTTACCTATTTCAACATGTACATGTGATTGCTTTTCATTTCTATGTAACCTACTGTTATAAAATCCTTCAATAAAAATTATTGTTCAAAAAAAAAAAAAAAGAGTGTAGTCAACTAAAAAGGTTTTTGGGGACTGGGGTACACGTTCAAGTAGATACAAGGCTTTAGGCAGTAGTATCATTTTGATCAAATTTAGCCTCCCCATGACGGACAACGGTAAGGTTTTCCAGGACCTAAATTTGTCTACAAAATGAGCCTCTAAGGGAATTATGTTTCGGTCAAGAGAGAGGCATGGGTCCCTTGTAATGATGACCCCCAAGTATTTGAATTGATCAACTAGCATGAGGTTGTGGAATACAGAAGGCCATCCTGCAGACCACAAGGGCATAAGGTCCAGTTAATACGGAGACCTGAGTAGAAGCCAAAGTGCTCAATAATGTCTATTACCCTCGGCAACAATGATTCTACCTCATCCATATAAACAATTAGGTCATCTGCATAGAGACCAATCCTCTCTTCCCTATTACTGTCACGGCTGAGGATGGGGAAAACCCTCAGCCGTGCGATGCTCAGAAATGTCCGGTCGCTACTCGGCCAGGGCAACAGCATTAGGGAGCAGGTCACCTCCTATTGCATCCCTAGCACTGACCCTGTCTCCTGTCCTCATGAGCCGACCCTGATGGTGAGAGGACTCATACACTGGAACCTAATAGTCCCTGGAAGCCCTCAGGACGGCCCTGAACTAGGAGGGTAACCCTTCCAACACCAGAGAAGGGAAACACACACTTAAAGGAGAAGTGTCCAAAACACGAAACACACTATGGCTGTTGCCGCAGGCAACGACATGGGTGGCACTCATGTCCTGGGAGTCAGCCCGAAGGCCGGGACACTGCCACCACATGTACACACTACAAACGTTGCCACGGGCAACCACAGTTCAGGAAAGATATCCGTGCACACCACACATAAGACAGAGTGCACAAAGACATACATAAGTGCATACATACACGCACACAACTCCAAGGAAACCGCACACATAGCTGTTGTCTGCGGCAACCGCACATGAGGCAAACAACATTATGCCTCCAGCTGCGGTTGACACTACAACCCAAACCGCAGGCAACTGTATGCGGCTCCCAAGGAGTCACGACCAAAGCCGTGGCCGTGACAATTACCCAAGAAGACCCCTTTAATCAGCGGGTCTCGCCGGACTCTAAGTTCCAGGTGTTCTATTGCAACCACAAATAATAAGGGAGATAATGGGCACCCCTGCCTAGTTCCCCTGTTTAATGGAAATGTCGGAGATAAAGACCCATTAACTAAAATGTTAGAAGTAGGTTTAGCATATATTACAGAAATCCATCGTATAAATACAGGGCCAAAGCTTTCTAAAGTATAAAAAGGGCCACTCAACTGAGTCAAACGCTTTGGCCGTATCTAAGGCCGCTAGAGCCCATCTTTTATTGCCTGCGTAGCCTATTTGCGTGACAACCTGTGCTCTCCATATGTTGCTGGAAGTGGAAAGGCCTGTGATGAAGCCCGACTGATTTTCATGTATTATGGAAGTTATTACCTTATTTAACCTGTCCGCTAAAATTTTTGTTAGTATTTTATAATCCAAATTTAATAAGGATATGGGGCGATATGACCCACACTCCAAAGGGGGTTTATCCGGTTTTAACAGTATAATAATAGAGGCATCATATAATGAATCAGGGAGGAAACCACTCTACAGGGATTTAGAATACACTCTAAGCAGCTGAGGAGCAAGTATGTCTATGTATTTCGAATAGACCTCCAGCGGGATCCCATCCGGACCTGGGGATTTGCCTGAGGCTAGCCATTTGACAGCCTCCTCAATCTCTTTAAGTGTAATTTTCTCATCCAGGAGCTACCTATCTGGGACTGCCAATTGGGGATGTGTCACCTCCTGCATATACTCCCTCAATTCGGCGTCAGTATACTGAGCCACAGATCTGTACAGATCTCGATAGAACTCATTAAATCTATCTAAAATCCCTGCTGGCTCATCTATCACATCGCCAGTGACGCTAGCAATGCGCAATACAGGGGGGCTCTATTATTTCTGTTTACTACCTGCGCTAATACTTTCCCAGTTTTATTACCCTGTTCAAACGACTGCTGCTGCAGGAATAAAAGTTTACGATCCCCTTTCTCTTTAAGATGGTCCATATATGATCTCCCTTTTAACATCCAATCTACCCTATTAGCCTCTGTTGGATGAGAAATATATGTTCTTTCCGCATTCCTGCAGAGCTCCTCCAATTCCTCTTCTCTACGTTGCGTAGACCTTTTTATATATGAGATAGAGGACTGAAGACAGCCACGCAGAAAGGCCTTCAAGGTATCCCACAGTATAGAAACGTTATTATCCACTCCATTCATCTCCAAAAACACCCGGAGTTGATCTGGGACACGGTCATTTATACCCATTAACGACAGCCAAAACGGGTGAATGCGCCTCTTAGGCCTCTTTCACACTTGCGTTGTTGGGATCCGGCGTGCACTTCCGTTGCCGGAGGTGCCCGCCGGATCCGGAAAAACGCAAGTGTACTGAAAGCATTTGAAGACGGAGCCGTCTTCAAAATGCTTTCAGTGTTACTATGGCACCCAGGACGCTATTAAAGTCCTGGTTGCCATAGTAGGAGCGGGGAGCGGGGGAGCGGTATACTTACAGTCCGTGCGGCTCCCGGGGCGCTCCAGAATGACGTCAGAGCGCCCCATGCGCATGGATGACGTGATCCATGTGATCACGTGATCCATGCGCTTGGGGCGCACTGACGTCACTCTGGAGCGCCCGGGGAGCCGCACGGACTGTAAGTATGCTGCTCCCCCGCTCCCCACTACCCTTTACCATGGCTGCGAGGACTTTAGCGTCCCGGCAGCCATGGTAACCACTCTGAAAAAGCTAAATGTCGGGTCCGGCAATGCGCCGAAACGACGTTTAGCTTAAGGCCGGATCCGGATCAATGCCTTTCAATGGGCATTAATTCCGGATCCGGCCTTGCGGCAAGTGTTCCGGATTTTTGGCCGGAGCAAAAAGCGCAGCATGCTGCGGTATTTTCTCCGGCCAAAAAACGTTCCGTTCCGGAACTGAAGACATCCTGATGCATCCTGATGCATCCTGAATGGATTTCTCTCCATTCAGAATGCATTAGGATAAAACTGATCAGGATTCTTCCGGCATAGAGCCCCGACAACGGAACTCTATGCCGGAAGAAAAGAACGCAGATGTGAAAGAGCCCTTAGTTGTACGCAGGTTCATGTCCGACGTAACGGACAGCGCTATAATAGGCACATGATCAAAAGGACCCTGCGCACTATAATGTATGTCTTGCAACGACATATGAGTATTCACTGTACCAAACATGTAATCAATCCTTGAGAGTGCCCCCTTGGAGGGGGTGAAGCAAGAATATACTAAATGGGCTGGTTTTTTTTCCCTCCACATATCCAGCCATCCTATCTCAGATACAAATCTTGCCAAGATGGTGCCAGATGATCTAACACTAGCATTCTGTGATGGATTATGGAATCTGTCTAAAGATTCGTCCAGCACCATGTTGAAATCGCCCATACATATGACGCTCGCTGCAGGAAACTGGGATGCAAAGCCCACCGCTGCCTATAACAATGAAAGGTTAGCTGGTGGAGGATTATACAGGTTCAACACAACATAAGGGATACCGTTGGCGTGTGCATAGACAAAAATATATCTCCCCTCCGGGTCAGACACCACCTGGTGTGATTCCCATCTTACTGTACGATGGATTAACAGTGACACTCCCCTAGAGTATGTACAAACCGGATTCCCAAAAAGTTGGGACACTATACAAATCGTGAATAAAAACTGAATGCAATGATGTGGAGGTGTCAACTTCTAATATTTTATTCAGAATAGAACATAAATCACGGAACAAAAGTTTAAACTGAGAAAATGTACCATTTTAAGGGAAAAATATGTTGAATCAGAATTTCATGGTGTCAACAAATCCCCAAAAAGTTGGGACAAGGCCATTTTCACCACTGTGTGGCATCTCCCCTTCTTCTTACAACACTCAACAGACGTCTGGGGACCGAGGAGACCAGTTTCTCAAGTTTAGAAATAGGAATGCTCTCCCATTCTTGTCTAATACAGGCCTCTAACTGTTCAATCGTCTTGGGCCTTCTTTGTTGCACCTTCCTCTTTATGATGTGCCAAATGTTCTCTATAGGTGAAAGATCTGGACTGAAGACTGGCCATTTCAGTACCCGGATTCTTCTCCTACGCAGCCATGATGTTGTGATTGATGCAGAATGTGGTCTGGCATTATCTTGTTGAAAAATGCAGGGTCTTCCCTGAAAGAGATGACGTCTGGATGGGAGCATATGTTGTTCTAGAACCTGAATATATTTTTCTGCATTGATGGTGCATTTCCAGACATGCAAGCTGCCCATGCCACACGCACTCATGCAACCCCATACCATCACAGATGCAGGCTTCTGAACTGAGCGTTGATAACAACTTGGGTTGTCCTTGTCCTCTTTGGTCCGGATGACATGGCGTCCCAGATTTCCAAAAAGAACTTAGAATCGTGACTCGTCTGACCACAGAACAGTCTTCCATTTTGCCACACTCCATTTTAAATGATCCCTGGCCCAGTGAAAACGCCTGAGCTTTTGGATCTTGCTTAGAAATGGCTTCTTCTTTGCACTGTAGAGTTTCAGCTGGAAACGGCAGATGGCACGGTGGATTGTGTTCACTGTCAATGGTTTCTGGAAGTATTCCTGAGCCCATTCTGTGATTTCCTTTACAGTAGCATTCCTGTTTGTGGTGCAGTGTCGTTTAAGGGCCCGGAGATCACGGGCATCCAGTATGGTTTTACGGCCTTGACCCTTACGCACAGAGATTGTTCCAGATTCTCTGAATCTTCGGATGATGTTATGCACAGTTGATGATGATAGATGCAAAGTCTTTGCAAATTTTTGCTGGGTAACACCTTTCTGATATTGCTCCACTATCTTTCTGCGCAACATTGTGGGAATTGGTGATCCTCTACCCATCTTGGCTTCTGAGAGACACTGCCACTCTGAGAAGCTCTTTTTATACCCAATCATGTTTCCAATTGACCTAATTAGTGTTAATTGGTCTTCCAGCTCTTCGTTATGCTCAAATTTACTTTTTCCAGCCTCTTATTGCTACTTGTCCCAACTTTTCTGGGATTTGTTGACACAGTGAAAATTGGAATCAACGTATTTTTCCTTTAAAATGATACATTTACTCGGATTAAACGTTTGATCTGTCATCTACGTTCTATTACAAATAAAATATTGACATTTGCCATCTCCACATCATTGCATTCAGTTTTTATTCACAATTTGTTTAGTGTCCCAACTTTTTTGGAATCCGGTTTGTAGTTCCTTATGCATTCTCCACCCATTGCACCCAGGGCTTATTAACTCTCCCTCCTGTGTCTTTTGTTAAGTGTGTTTCTTGCAATCCTAGAACATGAGGAACATACTTTCGTATATGCGCAAATACTGCCATACGTTTCCTAGGGCCTCCTAGCCCCCTCACGTTCCAGGACATTACCTTAATGGTCGCCATTTGGCTCAATTAACAGTATGAGATAATAACTCACTACTAAGTCGTGACCCACCATACAAGTAATGCAAGCTGCAAGCCCCATGATAGTTGCATGTTCATACCAATCGTCAACAATAGAACATAACTGATAGCAGTACAAAGGTACCCAGGTTCTTAAACATAGAACCGTGAACAAGTAGTTAACTATAGTGGCCATATGCTCGGGGGACCTGCCCAGTGTAGATAGGTGGAAAACTGAGACAGGTAGTGGAGCACACCCCCCTCCCCCGCAGTAGCATATTAAGTAGTGACAAAATGCAATGCTATATCCCATAAGACAGTGCCTATAGACCATTTAAACATAAGAACAATAAGTGATACCATTCAGATTGCATGCCAGTGGCACTAGGCAGGATACTGCGCCTATAACTATAACAGTCCCGGAGGTAAAACGGGCAAGCATGACCCTTTGGAAACCACGATGCAGTTCATCTGGGAGGAGATCTTCTTGGCCTCATAGAGAGCCAGTCTTCAGCTTCTCTGGTACTAGAGAAGAAAAGTGATTTCCCGCCATCGACCACTCTCAGGCGAGCCGGATAGGCCATGGAGTACTGGATGTTACAGTCACGTAGACGTTTCTTAATGCTGACAAAGGTCTCTCTCTTCTTCTGTAGATCTGCCGAAAAATCAGGATATAGGGATATATTTGCAGATCCCAAGGTTATGGTTTGCTTTATCCTGGCTTGTGCAAGTATGAGATCCCTGTCTCTCCAATTAAGCAGGCGAGCCAGCAAGGGTCTAGGAGGCGCACCCGGAGGTGGTGCCTTGATCGGCACCCTGTGAGCTCTCTCCACTGCGTATGCCTTTGAAAAGGATGCCTCAGGGAAAATGGATTTAAACCAACCCTCCAGGAAGGCTGCTGGATCGGCAACCTCCGATCTCTACGGCATCCCTAGGATTCTCACATTATTGCGCCGTGCACGATTCTCCAAATCGTCGCATTTTTGTTTCAGAGAGTCCACAGCACGTTCCACATCTGTAATCCTGTCCGGCAGTAGTCTCGTGTTGTCCTCCAGCTCAGAGACCCTCTCCTTAGTGAGCCTGGTCCTCTCTCTTAGCTGCTGCAAATCAACCCTCACCTCCTCTATCTTACCAGTAAGGGATGATTAGCAGCCTGTAATCTCCGCCATCAGCCGCTCATGCGATGACTGCAGGGTGACTTCTGGCACTTCTTCAGACTGCTGCGCCGCCTGCCCTCTGGTCTGCGGTGCACGTGCAGGAGAGGAAGGAGCGGCGCCATGTTGAGCCTCTTGCCTAGCGTATTCCTTGAGGCGTTCCACCGCAGCTTTACTGGGGCTCATGGTGCGGTCCTGCTGCCACAGGATATGTCGGGGCACTATCCGGGGATGTCAGGTAGTATTGCAATAGCTAGGATAGCACAGGATAATCAGCGGGAATCGGAGCAGCGCTCAAACGCGTCCGGCCATGTCGGCAGTTGGCCACGCCCCCAGCAAATACTGTTTTTTTGGGGGGAAAAGTGTGTTTTTCAAACCCCAGAAAATGCGTGTATTTCTAGCTTAAATTGCACACTGACTAATACAGATGTTATAGATTTCCCAAAAAGTGTTTTTTTGCTAACAGAATATGAATGCTGTATATATTAAACTTGAATTTAACACTTGCAGATCTGGAAAATACAGTTTTGTGGAAAAAAAAAAGTGGGTTTTTCAAACCCCAGAAAATTATGGGTGTATTTCTACCTTAAATTGCACACTGACTAATACAGATGTTCAGCACGCCAGCGGTGATGTTGATGCAAATAATTTTATTGAACATATATGCAAAAAAGTATACAATACAAATTTTAAAACCCAGAAGGGAAATACAGACATATGTGGATGAAACAGTACCCCCTATGGCCGGTATATATATTAGTGCATAATAATAGTAAAATTGCCGCTGCTCATGTGTAACATCGGAAACCCTAAAACCATGCTGCAGAGCAGTACCAAATCACAAAATAATGAAAGATACTAATGCAAATGGAAGTGTCCAAAGTTGTAACAATGAACCCAACATTGTATCAAAGGAGCTCAACGGTTCACCTTAGTGAGAACAGACTGACATCCCAAGTGGGAATGCCAATCTGAAAGACCAAGGAGATCCAGGAGCATCAAAGAAAGCAGCACAGTAGGGACACCAATGGTCACAGAAACAGCATACAAGGCATATACATTACATGAACAATGCAACCAACCTGGCCTAGGGGGAACAACCCGACGATCGTTTCGCTCACTGGCTTTATCACAGGGCACAGTGAGCCTGCCAGACAACCCAACCCCTTATACCCAAGCCCTCACATTCTGGACCAATCAGCAGACCTGCCACACCTAACACACTACACCTGCGAAATACACTCCCACCACCGGCCCACCGCATGTGCGCCGGACCAGCCGCGCACGCACACAGGTTGGATCACCAGTCACCGGAACGAGCCAGCCCCTCCCCCGGCCCGCGTCATCCCAGCCCTACACCGAGGGTCGGGCGCATGACCGGAAGTGGGCAGGGCGCATCCCAGCTGACCGCGCGACCCACACCAAGCGTCCACGGCTGCCCGGCAACCACACCCGAGGCATCGGCAGCCGGAGCAGACAACAGCATGTCGCCGGCAGATATGTATGTGCAGTAGTCATATATATATAATCGACTGTTAGACGGGCAGGCTGATATCTAATGTAATATACGATATAAGACTCTCCAAAAAAATAGAGATCTGGCATAGCAGCATATATATAATATAATATAACATTTTCTATGTGTAACTGTAATAAGTACAATCTTTGTGTATTTCACACTGGATATGTTGCCATCGGTTTAATCATTACAATATGTTATATTATATTATATATATGCTGCTATGCCAGATCTCTATTTTTTTGGAGAGTCTTATATCGTATATTACATTAGATATCAGCCTGCCCGTCTAACAGTCGATTATATATATATGACTACTGCACATACATATCTGCCGGCGACATGCTGTTGTCTGCTCCGGCTGCCGATGCCTCGGGTGTGGTTGCCGGGCAGCCGTGGACGCTTGGTGTGGGTCGCGCGGTCAGCTGGGATGCGCCCTGCCCACTTCCGGTCATGCGCCCGACCCTCGGTGTAGGGCTGGGATGACGCGGGCCGGGGGAGGGGCTGGCTCGTTCCGGTGACTGGTGATCCAACCTGTGTGCGTGCGCGGCTGGTCCGGCGCACATGCGGTGGGCCGGTGGTGGGAGTGTATTTCGCAGGTGTAGTGTGTTAGGTGTGGCAGGTCTGCTCCTGATTGGTCCAGAATGTGAGGGCTTGGGTATAAGGGGTTGGGTTGTCTGGCAGGCTCACTGTGCCCTGTGATAAAGCCAGTGAGCGAAACGATCGTCGGGTTGTTCCCCCTAGGCCAGGTTGGTTGCATTGTTCATGTAATGTATATGCCTTGTATGCTGTTTCTGTGACCATTGGTGTCCCTACTGTGCTGCTTTCTTTGATGCTCCTGGATCTCCTTGGTCTTTCAGATTGGCATTCCCACTTGGGATGTCAGTCTGTTCTCACTAAGGTGAACCGTTGAGCTCCTTTGATACAATGTTGGGTTCATTGTTACAACTTTGGACACTTCCATTTGCATTAGTATCTTTCATTATTTTGTGATTTGGTACTGCTCTGCAGCATGGTTTTAGGGTTTCCGATGTTACACATGAGCAGCGGCAATTTTACTATTATTATGCACTAATATATATACTGGCCATAGGGGGTACTGTTTCATCCACATATGTCTGTATTTCCCTTCTGGGTTTTAAAATTTGTATTGTATACTTTTTTGCATATATGTTCAATAAAATTATTTGCATCAACATCACCGCTGGCGTGCTGTGCATTTATAGGAGTTTATGATTTTGTGGCCGTGCGGTGCACATTTTGGCTGGTGACAGCCATTTTTTTGGAGTTTATTAACTTTTCCTGTTGCATTACAGAAGAATCTAATATGGATTATCGATCACGCGATCAAACCTGGATTGCCCAGGTGGAAGCAGTATTCTCAGGAGGGGCAGGTGGTGTGGAGGATCCTGGTCAACGCAACACAAGGGAGCTCAAGATAAGGTTTAAGAATTTGTTACACAAACGCATTAAGACGTGGTGGAATAAGGCCACATTGGAACAATACATTTTGAAATCACTCATTCCCAGGGGTTTGAGGGTGCAGACCTTTCCCTCCTACGGCTGGGATGATAGTGATTTTTGCACTAAATGGGAGGCCATCTGTGATGGCTGCTCACGCAATCAGATGCAGCTTATTATAGAGCTGAATACTAAAACCCTATCTCAACTTGAAGGTGAGATTGGTGAAATGGAAACTTCACTGGCTCAAAAAATGTCTACGAGCGAATTAGAAGCCTTTAAACGTGAAGTGGATGCACATTTTGTGAATTGGGAGGAGGAGATTAAAACCACTAAGATGAAGAAACTACAGAGGGACCGTCTAGATGTAGAGATGAATAGGGTATATCGCTGGAAACACAGAGACCAGGAGGCAAGGTTAAGATCTGCATCAGTTACCTCCATGACGTCAAGGAGTGAGGATGGTAGCTCTGTGGTCTCGGATACTAGGAGATACCCTCATCGAGATAATAGACGCAAGGAGGTGAACCCCCGAGGGCCGATGGAGAAAAGAGATAAAAGACGCCCGGATGGGACGTCAGGATTGCTACAGGTAATCAATTTGTCTACACGGATACTGACGGATGACCAGAGATCTATTCTGGGCAAGGGTCTCTCCTTTTCCCCTAGCTGTAATTTTGATTTATTTTTGACAGTGAGAGATGTGCACCTGTTTGCTCGTAAGTTGATTTTTAAGAAATTATTTTATCGGAGGCCGGATCCCAACTTCCCTACCCCACAGGAGCAAGAAGCATTGGCCACATTGACATCTCTGTTGGAGGAGCAGGAGACAGCCGGCGATATTGGTGAGTTCCCTAAGACATTGTGCCCTAAGTCTAAAAAGTTCCCCCCACTGTCAATTTTTCCCAACATTGACCTCTTTGTGCAGTTGGTGTGCAATGATCTGAGGAATATCTCGGTATCTAATGCCATAGACAATTGCACTAAGGGTGAGAGGATTGCCCTACAAGAGATGAAAATATGGAATGATGTGGTAATAAAAGGGGCTGACAAGGGGGGCAATATTGTCATCTGGCCCCGTATTATGTACGAAAAGGAAGTTTGGAGACAGTTACATGACAAATCATGTTATGCTAAACTGACTTTCAACCCTACCATTAAATATACGGAGGAACTTCGGATCATCTTGGATGGGGGTGTGATGGAGGGTGTGATTTCTGCCAAACAGGCAGTCTATTTGTTACAAGAGCATCCGGTAATCCCCACTCTATATCTTCTCCCGAAGGTGCATAAAAGTCTGCAGGAACCCCCTGGACGCCCGATTGTATCGGGAACCAACAGCTTAAATGAGGCAGTATGCAAATATATCGATTCCGTCTTGCACCCACTGGTTGAGGAGTTACCATCACACCTGAAGGACACTATGGATGTACTTAGGAGAGTGGAGGATCTACATTTGGATTCCGACATGCTGCTGGCGACGTGTGATGTAGAGTCGCTATATACATCCATCAAGCACTCGGATGGACTTCAGGCAGCGGAATTCTTCTTGCACAGTTCCAATGTGGATGACAAAAAATGTAAGTTCATTCTGATGCTTTTGGAATTTGTGCTTACCCACAATTTTTTCATGTTTGGGGGTCTCTTTTTTCTACAGCTCCGGGGCACAGCGATGGGGGCGGCTTGTGCGCCCTCATACGCTAATTTGTTCCTGGGGCTGTGGGAGAGAGAGATCCTACAGACAAATGTATCTTCCCTTGGACTTAAGGTCCAATACTGGGGAAGGTACATTGATGACCTGCTTATCATCTGGCAGGGGTCTACCGAGGAATTCGGGCTGTTTGTGGATGAGCTAAATGTGAACAAGCTCAACATCCGACTCACGTTTACCTGCAGCAGGAATGAGATTGACTTTCTGGATGTGAAGCTACGGGTGGATACTGATGGAAGGATCTCTTCGGATCTTTTCAGGAAACACACCTCGGTAAATTCTCTTCTATCTGCACAATCCTCTCACCCAAGGAATCTGATCAACAGCATCCCTGTTGGTCAGTTTCTGCGGGCAAGAAGGATCTGTTCCTCTGATTATCTTTTTGAAATCCAGGCTGACGACTTGCGGAAAAGATTCCAACAACGGGAGTATACTCGACGCCCGATTGAGAGGGCATATCGCCGAGCACGTCAGGCTAAGCGCCCAGAACTCCTGCAACCACAAGTACGGCGGGTTACATCAGACGATACACGCTTTATCACCACATACAACAACAACTGCACTGAAATAGGTGAGGTATTACGCAAATATTGGGGAATACTACGCGGGGATCCTCAATTGGGACCAACAATGTCGGCGCGTCCACGTATTACATTTAGACGGTCCAAAAATTAAAGGATCATCTGGTACGAAGCCATCACTTAGTGAAACAACCTGGTCTCTTTGGGTCCAAGGGCCCTAGATGGGGCAATAAACCGTGTGGGAAATGTGTGGCCTGTTGTAATATGGACAGGGCGGATATCTTCTGGGATACCGCGCACAAGAAGGAATACCGGATTACCCACCCTATTGACTGTACGACTACCGGGGTGATATATTGGGCTTTATGCCCCTGCGATAAGATTTACGTGGGATTAACGACGCGTCAGTTCAAGAAACGTATCCGGGAACACGTACTGGGGATTACAGCGGCAGCTGACATCACAGATGACGATCTTCTAACGACTATCCCTAGACATTTTAAAGAAGTACATGGATGCAATGGCTCCTTGTTGAGATTTAGGGGAATCGACCATGTCAAGATATCCCCTAGGGGAGGTGACTGGAAGAGGATTCTCGCACAACGTGAATCCCGGTGGATCTTCACCCTCAACTCCATTAGACCATTTGGATTAAATGATTATAATACTTTTGTGCCTTTCTTGTAGACTCCCTTGTGTTGCGTTCATCGGATCCTGGACATTCACTAGGTGAGTTTTTAACAGTATATATTTTATTTTTTGTATTACCTGTTTTTATCAGTTCTAGTGTTATGTCTGGTAGCCTGTCTATGTTCCTGACCCTTTGCCTTTTTAGTCCTTTTAGATTCGTGATCTATGTAATATGTTTGCGGGGTAGTACCATCATATGCCGACCTTATGTAGGGATCGTATGTGTGGAGCTGGAAACCTCCATGGACATCACATGATTGGATGAAGGATGGAAAAAATACTGTCCCGTCTGGGATCTCCTAGGATACATGATGAGGACTTTGGTATACATACATATGTGCTGTGCTACATTGGTCTTGGATCATTATGTGCACAGCCAAACATGGGGTAATATATGTTCGGCTCAACACCATTTATTTAGTTGTTGGAATGGGCATTGTCTGCACCTGGGATGCATTTGCATCATAGTGGCTTTATGACTGACTGTATTATGCTGATCACCGATGTGACTTTTCATTGATATTTTATTGATGTAATATGATCTATTCATGATTGCTGCATGGCACTTTCACCGACGCACAGCGCACTTTCACTTCGCACTTTGGCACTTTCACTATATTATATATTTATTTTTATTTTATATATTTTTTTACACAGTTTTAGTATTTTTCTTTGTACCATATCTTCACATGATTGTTTTTATGTCATGGTTCCTGTGAAACTCAATAACGGCTTATAAAAGACTAGCTGTATCATGATATTATAAATCTTGGCTGAATCATGTTCTTTGCTGATTTTGGGTACTGTTGTAGGAAGTTCACAGATATATATAGTGTGTGATCATGGCTGTTATAATCATGGTTATTCATCTATTCAATTTAATATGTGGTATATGCACTTTATTGATTATGTATACTGTTTATTGTTCATGGTTATTATTACTTTGTATCAATTATTTAAGCACGTATTGTTTATATTATGTATATCTTAATACCATTACACTATTTGTATTTCATTGGTGATTGTCTAGGCAGCCGTGATTTTAATTGTGGTTATCAGTACATATGTCAGGTAGCGATAGATTTTGCTATGTGGTATATATTTTATATTCTATGTGTAACTGTAATAAGTACAATCTTTGTGTATTTCACACTGGATATGTTGCCATCGGTTTAATCATTACAATATGTTATATTATATTATATTATATTATATTATATATATGCTGCTATGCCAGATCTCTATTTTTTTGGAGAGTCTTATATCGTATATTACATTAGATATCAGCCTGCCCGTCTAACAGTCGATTATATATATATGACTACTGCACATACATATCTGCCGGCGACATGCTGTTGTCTGCTCCGGCTGCCGATGCCTCGGGTGTGGTTGCCGGGCAGCCGTGGACGCTTGGTGTGGGTCGCGCGGTCAGCTGGGATGCGCCCTGCCCACTTCCGGTCATGCGCCCGACCCTCGGTGTAGGGCTGGGATGACGCGGGCCGGGGGAGGGGCTGGCTCGTTCCGGTGACTGGTGATCCAACCTGTGTGCGTGCGCGGCTGGTCCGGCGCACATGCGGTGGGCCGGTGGTGGGAGTGTATTTCGCAGGTGTAGTGTGTTAGGTGTGGCAGGTCTGCTCCTGATTGGTCCAGAATGTGAGGGCTTGGGTATAAGGGGTTGGGTTGTCTGGCAGGCTCACTGTGCCCTGTGATAAAGCCAGTGAGCGAAACGATCGTCGGGTTGTTCCCCCTAGGCCAGGTTGGTTGCATTGTTCATGTAATGTATATGCCTTGTATGCTGTTTCTGTGACCATTGGTGTCCCTACTGTGCTGCTTTCTTTGATGCTCCTGGATCTCCTTGGTCTTTCAGATTGGCATTCCCACTTGGGATGTCAGTCTGTTCTCACTAAGGTGAACCGTTGAGCTCCTTTGATACAATGTTGGGTTCATTGTTACAACTTTGGACACTTCCATTTGCATTAGTATCTTTCATTATTTTGTGATTTGGTACTGCTCTGCAGCATGGTTTTAGGGTTTCCGATGTTACACATGAGCAGCGGCAATTTTACTATTATTATGCACTAATATATATACCGGCCATAGGGGGTACTGTTTCATCCACATATGTCTGTATTTCCCTTCTGGGTTTTAAAATTTGTATTGTATACTTTTTTGCATATATGTTCAATAAAATTATTTGCATCAACATCACCGCTGGCGTGCTGTGCATTTATAGGAGTTTATGATTTTGTGGCCGTGCGGTGCACATTTTGGCTGGTGACAGCCATTTTTTTGGAGTTTACTAATACAGATGTTGTAGATTGCCAAAAATATCTTTTTTTTGCTAACAGAATATGAAAGCTGTAGATATTAAACTTGAATTTAACACTTGCAGATCTGGAAAATACAGTTTTTTGAAAAAAATTGTGTTTTTAAAACCCCAGAAAATGATGGGCGTATTTCTACCTTAAATTGCACACTGACTAATACAGATGTTGTAGTTTGCCCCCAAAAAATTGTGATTTGCAATGTACCAAATGCTCAGATGCAGTGCTGGTGCACTGAGCATGCATAAAATGGCCGCCGCCGCCACCCACCTAACTAACAGAATTCAAAAAGTTTGTATTTTTTGGTCAATGAGCTCAGGGCAGGGTAAAACGATAGTGTCCTGCACCCACACAACTATTTGTCTGTAGATCGCAAGTCCAGCAGCATCCTCTCCCTACACTTGTAACAGCAGAGTGACGTGCAGCGATACGTGACTCAAACTTATATAGAGCCTGGGTCACATGCTGCTCTGGCCAATCACAGCCATGCCATTAGTAGGCATGGCTGTGATGGCATCTTGGGGCGAGTAGTATGACGCTTGTTGATTGGCTACTGTGCAGCCTTTCAAAAAGCGCCAAGAAAGCGGTGAACACCGAACCCGAACCCAAACTTTTATGGAAATGTCGGGTTCGGGTCCAGGGTCCCAAAATCTTAAAGTTCGGGTTCGCTCAACCCTAGTTAATATGTATCTTACTCCCTCTGCCAAATACTCTATTTGTTCTTCATGATATCTTCCACTTCTTTCTAATTGCTGTTTCATCTCTTCAATACCCTGATCGTGGTCTATTCTGGTGTAAAGGGAATGTACATCAAGTGTGCCTATAAACCAATGGGGTTCAAATTTCAATTTCTCTACAATTTGTATAATTTGCGTTGTATCTTTTATGTATGATTTAATATTTTTGACCTTTGGTTGTAATAACTTGTCGATATATTGTGATAAATTTGATGTCAGGGATCCAATACCAGAAATGATTGGACGCCCTGGGGGATTCTCTTGATTTTTATGGATTTTTGGTATGAAGTAAAAAAAACTGTGTTCTTTGTTGTGTATTTAGTATAAACTGATACTCATGATCTAAAAGTATTTAGCTTTCTAATCCTTTTTTACTGAATTCTATGAGTTTTTGGTTGACTTCCTATATTGGATCACCCCATAGTTTTTATATGTAGACTCTTCCGCTAGTTGTCTTCTACACTCTTCACTGTATTTCTTTGCCTCTAAAATTATTATGCCTCCCTCCCCCTTTATCAGCGGGTCGAATTACAATGTTTTCTTCCATTTGTAAGTGTTTAATTGCTTGGATTTCAAGGTTGGTAAGGTTGTTCCTTCTTCTACATATATATTTTATCTTTCTTAAGTCAGTTTCTGCGCTTTTCCGGAAGGCCATAATTTCCTGGCTTACTTATTGTCTTGGGAATTGTTTAGATTTTAGCCGCAACTCTGTATGTTCAAATTTGTTGGTATTAGTAACTTCATAATTAATAGGGTTCTTTAAAAAAAAAAAAAATTTAAACACAATTTCCGAATGAATTTTTCTACCCCTATATAGACGTCAAATTTGTTAATTTTGGCCGTTGGTGCAAATTTTAAGCCCTTATTCTGTAGTTTAATTTGTGTATCAGTTAAAATGACAGAATTTAAATTCACTATAGAATTACAGTGATGTATTTCTATAGTGTATGATCCATCATAGAAGTGGCTACTTGTTGTACTTGGTTCTTTTTTCCTTGTCCCCTCCGTATCTTCTTCTTCCCTCTTCCTGAGAGTGATCTTTGTAATATTGGGTCTGTGGGTGCTCTTGCCTGTGACTGTATGTCTAATGTTGGCGCATATTTTTTGAATGTTGTGATTTGTGTTGCTGCTGTGTATTGAGTTCTCGATCTTGATTCGTAAATCTATGTCTCAAATTGTATTGTGCTGGACCGTGATGGTTATACTGTGTATTGGGGTCTCTGTCCTGATTTGTGAATCTGTGTCTCAGATTGCATTGGTGCATCATAGGTGATAGTGGATATTGAGTTTTTTCTGGTGATCTTTGTGATATTCTCAGACTCCGTGATTTGTGATGTGGTGAAGTTTCAGCTAAAAAAATGATCTCAAATCTATTAGAAATGGGAACTGTGTATTTGGTATGAAAATTATTGGTAACTTGCCCCCTTTTATGATTGTCCTCTACATGTTGCTGACATTGTCTATCGCATTCTTCCTCCCTCTGGTGCTCATGTTTAGTGATATTTCTATTTTTTTTTGTTTTTTTGTCAATAACCTTCTGTTCTACTCTGTCTAAGCCTTTGCAAAGTCTATCCTGCCATGTGTTATATTCCTCCTTTTTCGGTAATTTCTCAATTATATCTCTCAGTTGGTTAATTTTTTTCAGTTATACCCTCTAGAATTTGAGTCCTTCTTTTGATGACCAGTTTTATCAGAGCTAATGATTGTGTCACCATGAAAGAATCCCATTTCTTATTAAATTCAGGACTGCATAGATCCTGTGCTGGGTTTATCAATAGCAGAAGGCCCTTTGGGACTTTGTTATGGTCCACATACTGGTTTAAAGGGTTTCTATCACTTCGTATGACATATTTAGGTGTCAGACACTAGCGATCCGCTAGTGTCTGCTCTAACAAACCATCCTAATATGATAGGTTTTGGGGCAGCCGTTTTGCTAAAATAACAACTTATATCTATATGCTAGTGAGCCTCTAGGTGCTATGGGGGCGTCATTAGCACCTAGAGGCTCCGTCTACCTTCATAAACTGCCGCCGCCCAGCGCGTCCCTCCAACCCGCCCATCTCCTCCTGAATGCGATCCTCTCCGTGCGCGTCTCTGTTCTGCGCATGCGCAGTGAATGTCTGACCGCTTCCCTGCTCAGACATCTCCACTGCGCCTGTGCCGATAACATCATAGTGCTCCGAGGAACAGGCGCAGTGGAGATGTCTGAGCAGGGAAGCGGTCAGACATTCACTGCGCATGCGCAGAACAGAGACGCGCACAGAGAGGATCGCATTCAGCAGGAGATGGGTTGGCTGGAGGGACGCGCTGGGCGGCGACAGTTTATGAAGGTAGACCGAGCCTCTAGGTGCTAATGACGCCCCCATAGCACCTAGAGGCTCATTAGCATATAGATATAAGTTGTTATTTTAGCAAAACGGCTGCCCCAAAACCTATCATATTAGGGTGGTTTGTTAGAGTAGACACTAGCGGATCGCTAGTGTCTGACACCTAAATATGTCATACGAAGTGATAGAAACCCTTTAATGATCTTATTTCCCATCTTTGTTCATGTTGTTTTTGTAGATTTTCCAATTCCTTAAACAACTCATTATAGACATAGTTCTATCTCTAACTGCATCCCCTCTCATTGAGTCTGATTCATCAAAAACAAAATTTTCAGCTTTTAGCTGTTTATTCTCTGCCTGGTTCCAAATGTCCATACTCTATATTGGGGAGCTTAACTTTAATTGGGCGAAAAATGTATGGATTAATAGAAAGAGTAATATAGAGGCTCACCTGTCTATAGGTAAGGAAACGGTTCTCTTGTCGTATTGACTCACGCAGTCAAAAGTGGAGTAAAAGTAAATAACTGTATTGGAAAGACAGGCAGTCACCATCGGCAACCACCCAGAGATGTCTTAAAAGGCTAAGATTAATTTACAAATTTTAAAGGTTGCAGAACACCATGTTTTGTACTATCTATAAGTTAATTATGTGGTCAGGTCTAAATTTGATAGACTAAGGCATGACAAACAATAGTAAAATGCCCAGGAGACAGGTATGGGTCCAGTATGGATTTTTGAAGTGATCATTATCACAGGTGACCCATCAGTTGATTATAAAAGTGGGCAGGACATGGCGAAGCAGGTAACCACTGTTCAGGAAATAGCATAAAAAAATCAGAAAATAAAAACAGATTACATAAAAAGGATATGTGTTACTATCTGGTTTTAACTGGCATATAAAAATTTTGGTGACACATTTCCTTTAAAGTAAACTGTAGAAAACACTTGGTAGACAACATTTACAAAGCATTTAGCTGGTGGCTTCGATACAGGACAATGAATAGGCATGGACATTGCATTTGGTGTAGGGTTTTGAGGCAGCACAACTTAAAATAACCCGGTGTTTTACACAAAGCAGTTTTGTATGAATTCATAACTTTTTTTATTGTAAAGGGATGTGTCTTTCAAACCACAGATCAAAGCCTTTACCATCTCTAGTCTAAGAAAACTCCAAAAAGCGTCTGGTGTTTGTGATACCTACACAGCTAAAGACCCACTTGGAATGTCCATGGATAAAGATTTGTAGCTACAATCTGTCAAGCTAAAAGATCAGCGCTGTATGGAACTGTGGGGACAGAAACGGAGTGCCGGCTCACATGAAACGCCAGACTCTGAACCAACGAGCCACGTGGGATGCCAAACACGGACCTCCAGGAATGACACAGCCGGGAGATAAGGTAGCGTGCCTCATACTTCGTACAGAAAAGAGGTAAAACTCACTCTATTAATACCCGTCACATGGGACACCACGGTGCAGCGGCAGACGCTAATTCTGCTAGTAATACTTACATTGCTACAGTAGTCAATGGAGAACGGCTATTCAGTATATGAATGTACATTGATGTGCACGGATTTCAGCATACGGACCCATACAGTGTACTAAGTTTAACTTTTTATTTTTATTTGGATTCAACAGTCTGACTAACTCCTTATTAACCCTTAACTACCAAGTGGACATCAAGCGTGACTAACCCTAGCAGATGTCTTATGAAATACACTAATCACAGGAGATATACTGGTACATTCCATATGTTTGCTATAATCCAGGAGGATCATACAGGATCGGCGGTGCTTTTCCTCCTTTTCTTTCTTTCCTTTTTTTGTTTTTACTTTTTAATTGCATGCCGCACAGTGGAGATAGATTGCACTATCTTATGAATATTAGCAACCTCTTACATAGGAGGATATAATGAATAGTTTCTAGTATGTGTCACACAAAACCCAACCTGTTGTTTTACTACGTAGGTAGATACTTGTATGGGATGGTGTAGTTGTAGGGATGGTAGCCATCCACCTGTTTGAGCTGGCTGGTGTCTCCTGTCCATGCATCACACAAGTCATTGTTTGTGATTGGTTGGTACTACCATTGTAGTTTTGTTTTATGTGTTGTATTTTAATGTAATTTAAAAAATTTTAATTTGCTAATAAACCTTAGCCTTTTAAGACATCTCTGGGTGGTTGCAGATGGTGAGTGCCTGTCGTTCCAATACATTTATTTACTTTTACATCACTTTTGACTGGGTGAGTCAATACGACAAGAGCACCGTTTCCCTACCTATAGATAGGTGAGCCTCTATATTACTCTTTCTCTTTTTAGACTTTCTGTTCTGTTTCTATACAAATATTTAACAGGCATCGTATGTCAACCTTTGCAAACATTGTTCAGTAAACAAAAAAAAAAAATTGCTAATAAAGTTGTTTAAAAATGTCCTACTGTTTTTTGGCTAAAGATTCTATACTGATGTACAAATGAAGCATTGTTTCATTTTGGATATAACGCTGGGTTCACATAAGTGTTTTGTTTTACATTTAACATATACAAAAAACATATACATACAAACGGATGCCTTCAACAGACTCCATACAGTGGCATCCGTCACTATAGAGTTCTGTTGTAAATAGGGGAAGTTAGAGAAGGGAAGGGGAGGGCAAAAGGGAATATGTGAGGTACAAAGGAATAAATGGCTGCGGGAAGGCCGGATAATGAAACCATTTGTAAGGGTAGTCATATGTACCAAAATGAGGAATAACAGAATTACATTGGCTCACATGGATATATTAGAGAAGAGGGGAAAAAAATAATACATGTAGGATTTGTGTGGGGGTGCTGTGAGAAATTATCTCCCTGAGAATATAACAGGAGGTCAACAACATGGCCTATCAATATTGAAAACCCTTGTATTTCTTCCACGGACCCCATATTTTTAAGAATTTAGCACGAGTATTCAGTTCCCAGTGTGCAAGCTCCTCAAAGCAGAATATTTGGTCCACTTTTTGAAACCTGGAGGCAAAGGTATAGGGAGATTTACTTTGCCAAAGAAGTGGAATTAACAATATTGCAGCAGTGATGATTATGGTAGTGAGATTCGTAATGGCAGGAGTTAAGCTGTTATTTAGGCACCACAGTAAGACTAGCTTGGGGTCTAAAGTTATTTAGGAGGAGCAGATGTGATTTATTGCTCTCTCAATTTCCTCCCAAAAGGGTGCTATACGGAGACATGACAACCAAATTTGGGAAAATGCCCCTTCCCCTGCGCCGCATCTCCAGCAGGTATTTGGTATATTTGGGTTAAACATGTGAAGGAACACAGGGATTTTGTGCCATCTTCTCAATAGCTTATAAGAATTGTTTTTATCCTGTTAAAGCCATGGAGGTTTACGAGAATGAAAGCTTTTTCTCCTTCTGACAATGAGGTATGAAGTTCTACATTCCACTTATCCAAAAAATTTGGTGCAGAAGAAGAAAGTAAAGTGTGGTATAAGAGGGAGAGGGCATGTTTCAGAAGAATAGAATGCCTCCCCAGTGGCTGTAATCAAGACAATGATCTTGTGATATCACATAAAACAGTAACCTTCCCTTAGATCCATACGGAAAGCAAGGTAGTGAAGGAAAGGTGCCGCCCTCACTTTCTGGCTATCGAGCAGCCTGTCCGAATCTGTTTAAAAAAACACCCTTTTTTGGCAAAATACGCAATTTTACAGCCCTTGCTGCATCTGCACGTGTGAAATTCAAACGTTACATACAGCTATCATATTCTGTTAGTAAAAAAAAACACCCTTTTTGGGCAAAATACTTAATATTGCAGCCCTTGCTGCATATGTTATGGTTAAAAACAAGTTTTAAATACTTCAATAATTTTCTGGCTTTGAAAAAACACCCATTTTTGGCAATAACCTTCATCTTAGGCCTCTGCCACATTAGTCAGTGTGCAATTTAAGCTAGAAATACAGCTATAATTTTCTGGGTTTTAAAAAACACCCTTTTTGGGCAAAATACACAATTTTACAGCCCTTGCTGCATCTGCACGTGTGAAATTCAAGCGTTATATACAGCTGTCATATTCTGTTATTAAAAAAACACCCATTTTGGGCAAAAAACGTAATTTTGCTGCATATGTCATTGGGAGATACACCCTTTAGATACTGTAGTTCTATTCTGCTATTAGCAAAACACCCATTTTGGGCTAAAATCTTTAATTTCGGCCTAGTCTGGATCTGTACGTGTGAGATACACCCTATACATACTGTGGTTCTATTCTGCTATTAATAAAACACCTTTTTTGGGCAAAATACACAATTTTACAGCCCTTACTGCATCTGCACGTGTGAAATTCAAGCATTATATACTGCTTTCATATTCTTTTATTTTAAAAAACACCCATTTTCGGCAAAAAACTTAATTTTGCAGCCTTTGCTGCATATGTCATTGTGAGATACACACTTTAGATACTGTGGTTCTATTCAGTTATTTGAAAAACAGCCATTTTGGGCAAAAGCTTAAATTGCGGCCTAGTCTGGATCAGTCCGTGTGAGATACAGCCTTTACATACTGTCGTTCTATTCTGCTATTAATTAAACATCCATTTAGGGTAAGATCCTAAATTTGAGAAATATAAGGAGAGAGTCAAATAAGGAACGTGGCCCAGGTCATGGTGCTGCTATTGGAGCTCCTGTTGCAGGGAGAGGATGTGGTAGATCTGTGCCAGCTACACGCACAAGTGAAACCCCTTCCTCAGGTGCGAGTAGGCGACAAAACCTGCAGTGGTATTTGGTCGGGCCTAATGCGGCTCTACGAATGGTGAGCCCAGAACAAGTACAGGCGATAGTAGATTGGGTTGGTGACAGTGCCTCCAGTTCCTTCACATTGTGTCCCACCCAGTCTCCTGCTGAAAGATCAGAGTTGGCACCTGATCTTTCAGCAGGACCAGTCTTTCACCTCACCCCCTTGCAAATCAGCCAAGCAGTCTGAGCCCCAAGTCATGCAGCAGTCTCTTCTGCTTTTTGATGACTCTGTTAGGAGGGTTTCCCAGGGCCATCCACCTATCCCTGCCCTAAAAGTGGAAGAGATTGAGTGCACCGATGCCCAACCACTTATCTTTCAAGATGAGTACATGGGAGGACCATCGCAGCACGTCTCGGATGATGACGAAACACAGGTGCCAATTGCTGGGGCTTTCGAAAGTGTGCAGACCGACAAGGAGGGCAGTGGTGAAGACTGGGTGGAAGATGATGTGGAGGACGATGAGGTCCTCAACCCCACATGGAATCAAGGTCATGCGAGTGACCTGTGTAGTTCGGAGGAAGAGGCGGTGGTCGCACAGAGCCACCAGCACAGCAGAAGAGGGAGCAGGGTGCAAAAGCGGAGCGGCTGTCCCCTAGACAGTACACCTGCTACTGCCCACCGCAGCAAGGGACTGAGCACATCAAAGCCAGCTCCAAGGAGTTCACTGGTGTGTCAGTTCTTCAGACAATGTGCTGACGACAAGACACGAGTGGTTTGCACGCAGTGCAATCAGAGCCTGAAGAGAGGCATAAACGTTCTCAACCTGAGCACAACCTGCATGACCAGGCATCTAAGTGCAAAGCAAGAGCTGCAGTGGAGTAGACACCTCAAATACCAAGAAAGGTCTCTAGCTCCTCCTGCTTTCTCTTCTGCTGCAGTCTCGGCCTCTTCATCCACCTGTGGAGTGACAGAGCCACCTGCCACCCTGCAAACAGAGGATCTGCCAGCAACACCACCATCTGGGTCACCAAACATCTCCACAATGTCCCACGGAAGTGTTCAGCTCTTCATCCCCCAAACACTGGAGCGGAAGCGGAAGTACCCCCCTACCCACCCGCGATCCCTGGCCCTGAATGCCAACATTTCAAAATTACTGGCATTTGAAATGCTGTCATTCCGTCTGGTGGAGACGAAGAGTTTTAAAGGCCTTATGGCGGTGGCTGTCCCACAGTACGTCGTGCCCAGCCGCCACTGCTTTTCCAGGCGAGCCATCCATTCCCTGCACAACCAAGTAGGGGACAAAATCAGGTGTGCACTGTGCAACGCCATCTGTGGCAAGGTGCACCTCACTACGGATACGTGGACCAGTAAGCGCGATCAGGGACCTTATATCTCCATAACAGCACACTGGGTGAATGCAATGGCGGCTGGGCCTGAGGCGGATAGCAGTTTGCCGCATGTCCTTCCACCATTGAGGATTTCAGGGCGCTTCAGTTTGCCTCCTGTTGCTTCCTCCTCCTACTCTGCTTCCTCATCCTCTACCTCCTCATCCAGTCAGCGTAACACCTTCATTACCAACTTCAGCACAGCCAGGGGTAAACCACAGCAGGCAGTTTTAAAACTTATCTGTTTGGGGGACAAACCCCACACCACGCAGGAGCTGTGGACGGGCCTTGAACAACAGACCGATGAGTGGTTGGTGCCAGTGAGCCTCAAGACCGGCCTGGTGGTGTGCGATAATGGTCGAAATCTCGTAGCAGTTCTGGGACTAGCCGGTTTGATGCACATCCCTTGCCTGGCGCATGTGCTGAATATGGTGGTGCAGAGATTTCTTAAAAATTACCCCGACATGTCAGAGCTGCTGCATAAAGTGCGGGCCATCTGTGCGCGCTTTCTGCGTTCTCACCCTGCTGCTTGCCTGTCAGCACTGCAGCGTAACTTCGGCCTTCCCGCTCACCGCCTCATATGCGACGTGCCCACAAGGTGGAACTCCACCTTGCACATGCTGGCCAGACTGTGCGACCAGCAGCAGGCGATAGTGGAGTTTCAGCTGCAGCACGCATGGGTGAGTCGCTCTGCAAAACAGCACCACTTCACCACCAATGACTGGGCCTCCATGCGAGACATGTGTTCCTTGTTGCGCTGTTTCGAGTACTCCATCAACATGGCCAGTGCTGATAACGCCATTTTCAGCGTTACTATGCCACTTCTATGCTTCCTTTGAAAAAATGCGACTGGTGATGATGAAAGAGGATGTGGCACAGGAGGAGGAGGAAGAGGGATCATTTAGTAGGGTTTCCAGCCAGTCATTCATAATTGGCTCCGAGGGTGGGTTCCTGCACCCACAAACGCCAGGTACACAATTGTCCAGCCAGGGCACAGTTCTGGAGGATGACGAGGTGGAGGATGATAAGGAGGAGATGGAGGAGCAGCAGGGTGGCACCGAGACCAGCTCATGGCCATCACTGGTGCGTGGCTGGGGGGATACAGAGGAGACAGACGATACACCTCCCACAGAGGACAGCTTTTCGTTGCCTCTGGGCAGCCTGGCACACATGAGCGATTACATGCTGCAGTGTCTCTGCAACGACCGCCGAGTTGCCCACATTCTAACTTGTGCTGATTACTGGGTGGCCACGCTGCTGGATCCCCGTTACAAGGACAACGTACCGTCCTTAATTCCCTCACTGGAGCATGATCGTAAGATGCGTGAGTACTAGCGCACGCTGGTAGACGCGCTGCTGGTGGCATTACCACCTGAAAGCGGGGGCACAGTGGAAGCACAAAGCGAAGTCAGAGGAGGAGGAAGAGGTCGCCAACGCAGCTGGGGCACCGCCAGCACCTCAGAAGGCAGGGTTAGCATGGCCGAAATGTAGAAAAGCTTTGTCAGCACGTCACAATAACTAGCACCACCAGCTGATATGGAACGTATTAGCAGGAGGCAGCATTTCACCAACATGGTGGAGCAGTATGTGTGCACACGCCTACACGTACTGAATGACGAGTCTGCCCCCTTCAACTTCTGGGTCTCCAAATTGGGCACATGGCCTGAGCTTGGTCTTTACGCCTTGGAGGTGCTGGCCTGCCCTGCAGCCAGTGTATTATCTGAACGTATGTTTAGCACGACAGGGGGCATTATCACAGACAAGCGCAGGCGCCTGTCCACAGCCAATGTGGACAAGCTCACGTTCATTAAAATGAACCAGGCATGGATCCCACAGGACTTCTTCGTACCTTGTGCAGAATAGACATGTATACCTGCATTACCCAGCCATTGTTATACTACAGCGCAATTGCTCTTTGTTGTATTTTTGATATTTCCCACTCTTTTGGGGTGTACCCTAATAAAAAAAATATAATAATTTAAACCAAAAACCAGTGTTGGCTACCTCGTCCTCGTCCACCGCCGCTTCCATCTACACCGCTACGTCCACCGCCTCCTAAACCTCCTACCTCCTACTCCATATGGACCTCTACCTCATACATCAAGATTATTTTTTTTCATTTGTACGTATTTTATTTAATTTTATGTAATTTCACTAATTTGTCTGTTACATTTTTGGATGAAATTCACCAATCTTTGGCTGTTATTTACCACCACTCTACCTAGTAGACAGGTAAACAAATTTCACTAATTAGTCTGTTAAATTTTCGGGTGAAATTCACCAATTTTTGGCTGTGATATACCCCTGCTCCACCTAGTAGACAGGTAAACAAATTTCACTAATTGTTCTGTTACATAGTTGGGTGACATTCACCAATTTTTGGCTGTGATATACCCCTGCTCTACCTAGTAGATAGGTTAATAAATTTCACTAAATTTTCTGTTACATTCTTGGGTGACATTTTACCATTTTTGCCGTTTTACCATTTTACCATTTTTGCCTGCTCTGCATAGGTGACAGGGACCGAAATTTTTAAAAATCATCTGTTCCATTGATGGGTCACATTAAACCATTTCTGGCAATGAAAAACCCCCTGCTCTGCATAAGTGACGGGGACTTAAATTTCTAAAATTCGTCTTTAATTGGCCCTTTCATTCGATCCTTTTGCTTTATTAACTTGTCCCACATTTCCGCTCGATCACATTGCAGCCATGGACTTCCCTTGGATGTGGTCACTCTTTCTCACGCTCCCTTAACGGCGTGGAACCCTGATTCGCCGCTAACTGTGATCAACATGGTAGGTGCAGAAAAGAACATCAAAAGTTGATAGAGAAATTATCCAATTGGATCGTGGACGTTACCGGGGACGTGCGATCAGGCAGAAGTTATCTAGAGTCAACAAAGCGGCCTCTCCTGTCTAACGTTTAAAAATCCAAAATACCCTAGTGACATTCCCTATAATTTTGTATTAATCATTCCAATAACAGGGCATCTTAAGAGTCCTGTATTGTTATTTATCGTCACTACCTCCCCAAGTCGGGAATGGGAAATTGCCATGCGCCCCCACCTTTCATTCGATCCTTCCGCTTTGACGACATCTCCCACATTTCCGCTCGATCACATTTAGTTTAATTCATTGACCTCCCTTGGATGTGGTATCCCTTTCTCACGCTCCCTCTCTGGCGTGGAACCCTGATTCACCGCTAACCGTGATCAACATGGTAGCATTGTAGGAGCAGAAAAGAACATTGAAAGTTGATAGAGCAGATATCCAATTGGATCGTGGACATCACGGGGACATGCGACATGGTGGAGCAGTATGTGTGCACACACTTACACGTACTGACTGATAGGTCTGCCCCCTTCAACTTCTGGGTATACAAATTGGGCATATGGCCTGAGCTTGCACTTTACGATTTGAAGGTGTTGGCTTGCCCTGCAGCCAGTGTATTGTCTGAACGTTTGTTTCGCACGGCTGGAGGGGGTTATAACAACAGGTTATATTTCCCAATATTTTGGCGTGTACCCTAATTAAAAAGATATAAAAATAAAAAAAAATTTAAACCAAAAAGCAGTGTAAGCTAACTCCTCATCCTCTACCGCCACTTCCATCTACACCGCCACATTCACTGCCTCCTCAACCTCCTACTCCATATGGACCTCATCCTCCAAGATCAAGATTATATTTTTAGGTATTTTATGTTATTTGAAGTCATTTCCCTATCCACATTTGTTTGCAGAGCACTTGCCATGCTCTTAACCACATTTTGCTGCCATTTGCAGCCCTCTAGCCCTTTCCATGACATTTTTAGAGCCATTTTAGTGCTCAAAATTTCGGGTCCCCTTTGACTTCAATGGGGTTCGGGTTCGGGGTCAGTTCGGGTCAAGTTCGGGTCTCGAACTCGAACTTTTTTCTGAAATTTGGCCGAACCCGTCGAACCTGAACATCCAGGTGTCCGCTCAACTCTAGCCCCTGATGTAGGGTATTGCAAAAAATGGGTGTTATTTTAATAACAGAATATTATTGCAGTATTTCAAGCTTGTATTTCACACTTACAAATGCTGAAAAGGCCCCTGATGTAGGGTATTGCCAAAAATGGGTGTTTTTTTAAAACCCAGAATATTATTGCAGTATTTCAAGCTTGTATTTCACACTAACAAATGCTGCATAGGCCCCAGATGTAGGGTCTTGCAAAAAATTGATGTTTTTTTTTATAACAGAATATTATTGCAATATTTCAAGTTTGTATTTCACACTGACAAATGTTGAAAAGGCCCCTAATGTAGGGTATTGCCAATAATTGCTGTTTTTTTTTTAAAACGCAGAATATTATTGCAGTATTTCAAGCTTGTATTTCACACTACCAAATGCTGCATAAGCCTCAGATGATGGGAATTGCCAAAAATTGGTGTTTTTTTAATAACAGAGTAGTTTTGCAGTATTTCAAGTTTGTATTTCACACTGACAAATGTTGAAAAGGCCCCTAATGTAGGGTATTGCCAAAAATGTGTGTTTTTAAAAACCCAGAATATTATTACAGTATTTCAAGCTTGTATTTCACACTAACAAATGCTGCATAGGCCCCAGATGTAGGTTATTGCAAAAAAATTTTTTTTTTTAAACACAAAATATTATTGCAGTATTTCAAGATTCTATTTCACACTGACAGATGCTGCAAAGGCCGCAAATTTAGTATTTTGCCCCAAATCTTTTTTTTATTTTTTTATAACAGAATATAACAGCAGTATCTATTGCTTGTATTTCACACTGACAGATGCAGCAAAGGCCCCAGATGTAGGGTATTGACAAAAATGGGTGTTTTTTTAAAACACAGAATATTATTGCAGTATTTCAAGCTTGCATTTCACACTGACAAATGCTGAAAAGGCTCCTGATGTAGGGTATTGCCAAAAAATGGTTGTTTTTTTTAAAACAAAGAATATTATTGCAGTATTTCAAGCTTTATTTCACACTGACAGATCCAGCAAAGGCCACAAATTTAGTATTTTGCCCAAAATGGGTGTTTTTTAAATGACAGAATATAACAGCAGTATCTAGCGCTTGTATTTCCCACTGACAGATGCAGCAAATGCTGCAAATTTTGTATTTTGTCCAAAATGGGTGTTTTTTTAATAAGAGAACATTATTGCAGTATTTCAAGTTTGTATTTCATGCTAACAAATGCTGAAAAGGCCCCTGAAGTAGTGTGATGCCAAAAATGGGTGTTTTTTTAACAACAGAATATTATTGCAGCATTTCAAACTTGTATTTCACACTGACAAATGCTGCAAAGGCGCCAGATGAAGGATATTGCCAAAATTTGTGTTTTTTTTAAACCCAGAATATTATTGCAGTATTTCAAGCTTGTATTTCACACTGACAAATGCTGAAAAGCCTCCTGATGTAGGGTATTGCCAAAAAATTGATTTTTTTTTAAAACAAAGAATATTATTGCAGTATCTCAAGCTTGTATTTCAGACTGACAGATGCAGCAATGGCCGCAAATTTAGTATTTTGCCCAAAATTTGTGTTTTTTAAATAACAGAATATAACAGCAGTATCTAACGCTTGTATTTCACATTGTCAGATGCAGCAAACGCTGCAAATTTAGTATTTTGCCCAGAATGGGTATTTTTTTAATAACAGAATATTATTGCATTATTTCAAGTTTGTATTTCACGCTAACAAATGCAGCATAGGCCCCAGATGTAGGGTATTGCCAAAAATGGGTGTTTTTTTCAACCCAAAAAATTATTGCAGTATTTGAAGCTTTTATTTCACACTGCCAAATAGGCACCAGATGTGGGATATTGCCAAAAATGGGTGTTTTTTGTAAACCCAGAAAATTATTGCATTATTTCAAGATTGTATTTCACACTCACAAATGCTGCAAAGGCCCCAGATGTAGGGTCTTGCAAAAAATGGGTGATTTTTTTAAACCTAGAATATAATTGCAGTATTTCAAGCTTGTATTTGACTGTCACAAATGCACATATGCTGTGCTGGTGCACTGAACTTGCATAAAATGGCCTCTGAGGCCCACCTAACTAACAGACGGATAAAAGTTATTTTTCTTTGTCACTGGGCTCACGGCAGGGTAAAAAGATTGTGCACTGCACCCACAAAAAAAATCTATGTAGATCGCTGAGTTAACAAGCACTTTAGATTAAAGATTCTTTCCTATTCTCTCCCTCACAGCAGCAGCATCCTATCCCTACACTAATCAGAGCAGAATGACATGCAGCGCTACATGACTCCAGCTTATATAGAGGCTGGGTCACATGCTGCACTTGCCAATCACAGCCATGCCATTGGTAGGCATGGCTGTGATGGCTTCTAAGGGCACACAAGTTAAACACTTGTTGATTAGCTGCTTTGCAGCATTTCAAAAAGCGCCATTAACTCGCCGAACACCAAACCCAAACCCGAACTTTTACTGAAAAAGTTTTGGTTCGGGTCCAGGGTCCAAAAATACTAAAGTTTGGTACGAACCCGAACTTTTCAGTTTGGGTTTGCTCAACCCTACCTATTAGACATCAGTGATAACATAGGGGTTGGTCCCTGAGAATAATTTCCTCTGGTGGGCCCAAGTATCATGTCAGACTAAACTGGCTGACCAGGGCATAAATAAAAAATAAAAAAGATAAAAAACTGACCCTATAGTTCTTCAGCCCGATGGAAAATGGACGGTCACATTTTTGGCAGACAAAAAAGTTTGCCATCAGCCATCACAAACAATTATTCATACTAGCTTTTCAAACAAATGTTGTTAGAAATGGCTAAAATCTGCCATTTCATCTGACTTTAGTCCCATGTGTACTGCTAGCTTTACATTCAGTAGGTACGAATGGGCAGGTGGCATTTGAGATATTAATCACTGAGAAAAATGCACCAAGAGGATATGCTACTGACTATACTAGCTGGTCATACAAGCAGATATTAAAAGCTGAGACTTTCGCCAATATATTCCTGTCAGGAAAATATCGGAGCCCATCATTGCACCACGTCACGGTCACTCAGCATGGCAAAGGGTCCTACCACTACGCTAACTGTGGTGTGAACACGGTCTGAAGGTGATGTAATCCAGCTCACAGCCCAGCCTGCACACAAATGCCTAGCAGGACAGCCAGTGCAATGTGAACAAAGCAAGACTGTGAGCCCCACCAATATCAGACCATGTGATGGAGGATTCCAGGTGCAAAGGAATGTTCAATTGCCAGATGAAGGCACATTCAAGACATATAAAACAAAATCACTGTAGAATTGCAGTGGCCAATATGGCGGAACTGCTCAAACCCCAAACACTGTAGCGTGTTTCTCATTGGGCGAGCAGTCCCATCGTATGTGAACCACAGAAATATCGTGGCAGATATGGAGGAGCTGCTCAAACCCCAAACACTGTAGCGTGTTTCTCATTGGGGGAGCAGTCCCACCGCATGTGGACCGCAGCAAACGACCATCCCGAGCAATTAATGTGTACAAAATCACTGTAGAATTGCAGTGGCCAATATGGCGTCCTCCTTTGTACGCATTAATTGCTCGGGATGGTCGTTTGCTGCGGTCCACATGCGGTGGGACTGCTCCCCCAATGAGAAACACGCTACAGTGTTTGGGGTTTGAGCAGCTCCTCCATATCTGCCACGATATTTCTGTGGTTCACATGCGATGGGACTGCTCGCCCAATGAGAAACACGCTACAGTGTTTGGGGTTTGAGCAGTTCCGCCATATTGGCCACTGCAATTCTACAGTGATTTGGCATTTGAGATATGCCTGATATGCCTACCAAACACCCAAATTATCAAGTACAAGGGACTATGATGTATGGTGGACTATATGACTGAATAGCAGAGTGGATGTCTCTGACTTCTCTAAATCATTACAGGACATACATTAAAGATTTCAGATTGCCAAGTTCTGAATGACTTGTCCTTTATGGTTGGGTGCCATACACACATATAGTACCAAATAGTAAAATAGCCAGAGCTTTTCTAACGTTGGTGGTTTTATCTGCCCTGTGGACAAGCATTAAAAATAGCATGAAAATAGCATGAAAATATTGAAAATGGATTGAAAAAAAATTGTATTAATATGAATATTTGCATATGGATAAAAGATTTTAATACAGTTTTGACCAAAAAAACATGGTATAGACTGCAGATGAAGTCTAAATATCATGCTCATCTTTCAAGACTATAAATACATGGATGAGCACAAATGTGCAATGCTAAATTTGTTCCTTAGTTGAAGCATAAAGAATCCCGAATCGCTTTGTAGCAAGCACAATCAATGTAACTCTGGGATTAAAGAGTAACCTTTGAGAATACAAACATGCTGCAAGAAAACATAGAAATAGTTCCTCGCTAGAGAAATCACAGACACAGAGCTGGAACTATGACTGAGCAGTAGATTGAAAATATGAGCAATGTGTTCAACACAAAGGGACACACAAGTCAGTAATTTGTACAATACATAAAACTTTGCATACCATCTTTTTGTTTTATAGATAAAGCCTACAAGGATAATCATTTAACTGAAATGCTGGGTAAGGGCCACAATATTAAACAATTTCAAGCTCTACAAGCCCTCCATAAAGAAGAAAAGCAGGTGAAAAATAAAAGACGAAAGCTTCTTCAAAGAAGCAACAGACTGGAAATGTACATGACTGTGCTGTAATTGTTTTCCTCTTTATTTCTGTGTAGATATTTTGTAAAATATTAAAACATCTACTAAATCCATTAAGTAACAACAATTATAAGAAGCTCACAGTTGGGTACTGTGTGATGTGAGGTTATATAAGACAATTATATTACTATATTTCAGAAAATGTGGCCAAATTCACTACTTTATGAACTACTTTATGAATAATTGTTGATCATGCTAAAAATACAAGGCAGGAAGATAACCACAAACACTAAATATCATCTGTAAATATCATCCAGATTAATTCACTGCAAAAATACAACCGATCAACCATACAGAATGGGCCATAAACATTTGTCCACAGTTAGTCCAATAATATGATATAAAAAATTAGAGAACGTGGTGTATGTAATAGAGGGATGATTACACTCTCTGATAGCTACAGTGCCAGGGGCTAGTCATTATCACTAAGTGATAGAAGCTAGTCATTTTCACAAAATGATACATGGCAGCGTTCTTTAAGGGACACTCCCATCAACAGCCTATATGTGAATACTCCATGTAATTTTTTTTTACTAAAATGGGTGGATGATTTTCTGCATATAATGTATTGAGTTGCTCCATGCATCTTACTTCCTGTCTTGGCTTTATTTATTTTTTTAACAAATATCTGTTTTATTTGTTTTTCACAAAGAAAATATAGGCATTATTTGCAATGTTACAGAATAGTATAAAGTTATATATTCTTTTTCACATAGTTGCAAATATAGAAAAAAAATCATACATAAGAAGCGCTCGTCGAATTATTCGTTTTCGGGCAATACATAGATAAGAGTGACATTTATTATTTCAACCGATCTAACAAGGGCCTGAAACATCTCGAGTATTGCACTTATTATTATACTTAGTCTAGTATTCTTTGACGGGGTATGACAAAATAGACTAGAACATAAACAACTCACGGAGGAGACTAATATCCTCCAAGCAAAATAAACAATACATATATCACAGGTTGTTCCCAGTACAGCTCTTCAAGGTTTGATAACATGTAGTTTGTAGCCAATGGTCGTCACCGTCAACTCCCGTAAAGAGGTGCTTGTGTACATAATTGGATTCCGGAAATGGACCCATCATATACACTTACTAGTCATGGCTCTGTCCTGTTTATTTTGTTCTTTCACATTGCGATACTAGCATGTTGTTTCAGAGTAAGAGGTTACATTATAAATTTGCTGTCTGTAAGGCGTTTACAGAAATATGTGAGAGAATGAGAGGGTAGAATTGGGTAGAAGTGTGTATAAGTGTAGGACCCAGAAATTCCCATCAAGTCTGTGTTTTCCTGTAGGCATTCCATGGGCTCCATAGTTGCAGGAATTTGGAATGTGATCGGTTGGCCCAGCTGCTGAGTTCCTCCGTAAGATATAGTTGGTCTACCTTTGCCTTCCATTGGGAGATGGCAGGAGGATCTGGGTCAAGCCAATGCAGCGGGATAAGGGACCTAGCTGCTTGAACAAGCCACGTGGGAAGATCAAAAGGTTTAGGGGACCAGCTATGGGAGGGCAGCCATAATAGAACCAAGGTAGGAGTAAGCTGGAGGGAGGTGCCACATATTCGATTTATTTCTGTTTCAATAAGGGAAAAAAACTGGTGATTAGCGGGCAGAACCAAAATATGTGGCCCTGAGTGCCTTTACTCTGGGAGCAGCGCCAGCATATATTTGTTCTTGATAAACCCATTTTGTGGAGTTTGCTGGGATCATTATACCATCTGACCATCGTTTTGTAGGAATGTTCCTGTATTTTTACGCATCTAGAGAATCCATGAGATCTTAGATGTATTTGGTCTATCTCCGCTGCACTGAATGATTCCCCCAGATCCCCCTCCCATTGGGTGATGTAGGCAGGTTTGTTCTTTTTTATTAAACTCTGCAGGTTCCTATAAATATTGGAAATTGCGCGTTTAAGTGTCGCTTGTCCTTGTACTAGTTTTTCAAACCAGGTAGCTTCTTTACTGTTGTATACTTGTCGTGTAGTTTAGAACATGTGTCTTTGAAGACTTTTATGTCTAAGAAATTGGCCTGTTTCAGGCGGTGGGAACAGATTGTGTTTCCTGCTTTTATTGTATTTGTATTATTAGTTAGTAGTTCCTCAATATTTAAGTCCTTAAATAAGTTCCAGAAATCTGCAGGGTTGGTGATGCTAGGTTAAATCAGGTACGGACTTAACGAAGAAGGTAGAAGTCTTGGGGGATCATAAAGCAAGTGTGTATGTTTGGACAGGGTGTTGAATGCCGAAAAAATCCCTTTGGACAATCCTTCTATTGGGGGATTAGGTTTCCTGATGCCCCATAAACCTGCTAGTTGGCAATTAGTTAGGGTAAGTAGCTCTATGTCTGAGCCTAAAATTCTGAGGTGAGGGATGCATAATTGCAACCACCTTTTTAATTGTATCGCTCTGTAGTAGGTCTGGGCGTCAGGTAGACCCATACCGCCTTGTGAACGGTCTCTAATCAGTTTGTCATATGCTAAACGTGATTTTTTTGCCTTTCCAAAGGAAGGATGTAAATAGTGAGCGTATGGTAGTAAAGAAGGTTTGTGGTAGGTGGATAGGGACCATTTGGAGGAGGTATAGCAGTTTAGGCATGAATTTAGTTGGTCTCAGATTTTTTTCAGTAAGGGAATGTAGTTCATGGAATACAGAATCGTCGGTGTGTTTGTTAGGAAAATACCTAGGTATTGAATTTTTTCCTGTTGCCATGTAAACGGATAGGAAGAGCGCAGCATATGGATTTGAGGTGTTGGAACGGAGATGTTGAGCGCTTCAGATTTAGAGTAGTTGATTTTAAAATTTGACAGAGTGCCGAATTGTTCAAATAATGTCATTAGCGGTGGGAATGCCTGGATGGGATTTGTGATCAGGAGTAAGAGGTCGTCCGCAAAGGCGGCTCATTTATGCTCTGTTAGGTTAGTTTTAAGTCCCTTAATCATTGGATTGTCTCTTATTGCCTGTAACAGGGTTTCCATGGTGATAATAAAAAGAGTGGGGGACAACGGGCAACCCTGGCGTGTACCATTGCTTATGGTGAAGGGGTTAGATAATATGCCGTTGACCCTCACTCTTTCACTAGGATGGTGGTAGAGGGACATGATCGCAGTGATGAAGGGGGAGGGTACACCAAACCTATGCAGAGCCCTTTGCCTGTTTAACCAATTAACACGATCAAACGCCTTCTCGGCATCTGTACTAAGAAGGATGAGAGGGTGTTTCTTATTTTTTGCCAGTTTGATCGCATGCAGAACTCTGCATGAGTGAAAATTGCCTTCTCTAGCTGTCACAAATCCGGCTTGATCTGGGTGAATTATTTTTGGGACAATTTTATTTAGTCTGTTTGCTAAGATCTTTGCCCATATCTATACATCTAAATTGAGGAGAGAAATTGGTCTGTAACTGTCGCATTCCGTTTCTTTTTTGCCTTCTTTTGCTATTACTGTGATAGTAGCTTCTAAAGTTTGTTTTGGGGGATGAGCACCCATCATTAGTGCTTGACACCATGCTGTAACATGGGGGAGTAGTACTTGTAGTAATTTTTTATAGTACCCTGCGGGTAGCCCATCTGGACCTGGAGCATTGCCACTGGGAAGGGATTTGATGATGTCTGAGAGTTAATTTGTGGTTATAGGATCTAATAAAGATAAGCTATATTCTTTGGGGATAGTAGGTAAATTAAGTTTAGAAAGAAACGCATCAATTTTCTGTTGATTTGTGTCTGTCTGCTGATCCTAAGAGATGTTATACAATTGGCTATAGAAATAGCTGAATTTGGTAGCTATGTCTCTCGTGTCATTGGTCAGAGTGCCTGAGTGAGTTTTGATACTTTTAATGAACTGGGCATCTTTCCTTTTCTTAATTAAGTGTGACGTTAGCTTACTACCTCTGTCACCATGCGCATAGTATTTGAATTGTGCATATTGATATACTTTGGCGCATCTAATGTTAAGTAGTTCCTTTAGTTTTTGGTGAAGTGCAATCAGGTCATCCTGCATGATTTTCGCTTTGGATTGTTTCTGGATAGATTCCAGAGCTGCTATTTGTGATAGGAGGGAGTTTAACTTTTTTTGTCTGTCTTTCTTGATTTTTGTACCTAGCGCTACAAGTGCTCCTCTGATGAAGTCTTTATGCGCTTCCCAGACTATGGTCTGGGAAGTGTCTGATGATTTGTTTTCCTGAAAGTAAAGGGCCAATTTTCTAGATATATCAGCTAGGGAGTGGTCTGAATCAAGCAGAGTCTCATTTAGCCTCCAAGTCCATTCCATTACTGGAAGGGAGGGAAGGGACATGTACGCCGAGACTGGTGCATGGTCTGATATCGTTATAGATCCTATCTCAGCTTTTTTAAGGGTGTTTAAGTGATTATCTGAGATAAATATATAGTCTATTCTTTGGAAGGAGTGGTGAACTTGTGAGAAGTAGGAGTAGTCTTTAGCTGAGGCATTAAGGGTTCTCCAGGTATCAATTAAGTGATTTTTGGTCAGTAGTTTTTGAATGTTTCCTAGAGTTTTTTGTGGCAAGGCTGATAGACCCTTGGAGGTGTCCATAATTGGGTTAAGGGATATGTTCAGGTCTCCTCCTATTAGTTTCAAACCCTCTGCAAAAGTCTGGAATTTGTCAAGCGTATTTTTAAGCCATAGGTACTGATTTTTGTTCTGGGCATAAATGCTTGCTAGGGATACTAATGTATGACCAATCTTACCTTTAGCAAATATGTACCTTCGCTCTATATCTGAAAGCATCAAAATAGGTTCAAAGGGTATATGTTTAGCTATCGCTATGCTAACTCCTCTAGCCGCTTTTTTGTATGTGGAGTGAAACCATTTGTTATAGTGTGTGTGTGGTAAGTTAGGGATTCTATTATTTTTTAAGTAGGTCTCCTGAAGAAAGCAAATATCTGATTCTCTCTTCCTCAAAAGAGAAAGTACCTGAGACCTCTTTTGAGGTGAATTGAAGCCTCTAACGTTGAAGGAAGTTGTAGTTACGGTTGCCATGGTACTGGTGTTTGTAAGGGTATGTAGTCTTCTGAGCTGAAACTCCCGGGAATAACCTGTGACAAACTATGAACAAAAGAAACAACAAAAGATTCAGTAAATTCTGACTTATCAACATTGGTAGGTCCTGCTAAATGTAATCTTAAGGCTGGTTTTAAGGAGGACCTTTTTTCTCTGCACGTTAGAATGCGTCCGGTATGTTGGTCGCTGTTCCTCATGCAGAAGGAATATGCGGGGACAGAGAATCAAAAGCGATTCCTGATCTGGCATCGCAGACCCATGCTTAACAGGAGAAAAGGCATGCTAGCTATATACATTTATTGTTAAGTACAGTTCAGGGTATTATAGTTTTATAGATCCAACCATTATTGATCGACATTAACCTGAGTGAGAGGGATGGGGAAGGGGGGGTATAGGGATGGGTGGGGGGGGGGTAGTTGGGGAGAAGGGTAGGGTTGGCAACTTAATGGTGGGACAGTATCTATCATTCTGTATGACCAAAAATAGCTATTAACTGAGATAGTGTTTAGTGAGAGGTCATAGTATCTCTGTAGCATAATACACTTTACGCATGTCCTATGTATCTGGGTATACAGATATGTAAAGACACCCATAGGTTTGTTGCTAATGATACTTATACATACTGCAACCAGTGGACCCATTTCGTATCCACAGGGTGCAGTCATATTCGATCATACAGCATTTTGCCATAGGAATATGTTTGATCTATGGCAAGATAGGCGATATCAATTATAGATAAAAATTAGGAAATAGATAATAGCAAGAGATCGAGAAAATAACATCGGAAATGGTCAAATATAAGATATGTAGGGGGAGGGGACGGAGAGGTAAAAGCAAGATCCATTAAAGTGAGAGGGGAAGGGGGCGAGAAGTGGAGACATAAAAAGAGAGAAAGAAATGAAAAATAAAAAATGAGAAATGAGCTCATGATATATAGGCAATACTGATTATGATTCCCAGAAGGAAGAGGGAGATCAGCAGCACATAGATGAGTAACTTCACGATTTAGAAGCACAATACGAATTCTTGATAGTATTCTAGGTAAGTGTTCCCTCCTGGGTCCGGATCACTCCTCATCTTCTACTTGATCTGGAATTTTTGTTCCTTGCAGGAGTCGACCACGGTTCCAGTCGTGGTAGTGGGGGCAACTGCTTAGTAGAGCTGTCCAAAGGCATCCAAGAGTCCACTGGTATAGGGTCAGTGTTGAGGTGGTTCCAGGCTTCAGGTAAGTCAGATGGGGTTCGGATCGTGCAGCGTCTACCATCTTTGCTGAATGTGAGACCGAAAGGAAAAAGCCATAATATTTTCTGGTCTCGTAGATAGTCAGTTAAAGGTTTCATAATCCTCCTTTTATACAGCGTAGACGGAGCTATGTCCTGATATAAGGAAATTATCGTACCCTCGTACCGTAGCTCCTTCCTCTCTCTCATCGCTTGAAGTAGGGCTGCAGTGCTTCTAAAGCTAAGTAGGCCGCAAATAACATCACGCGGCGGCTCGCCCTTCTTTGGGACAGGGTGCAGGGATCTGTGGATTCTTTCAATGGTTATGTCCTGAGCTTTGTCTGCACCCAGTATGTCAGTTAAATAGCTGCTCTGCAACGGCTTGTAGATCCGCAGCACCTACTGTTTCTGGTAGTCCTTTAAATCTGAAATTTTTTCTTTTGCTCCGATTCTCCTGGTCCTCTATTAGCAATAAAGCATTGTTGAGTGACTTAGATTGTACATCCAGGAGATCGGATACAGCAGACGCCCTATTAGCCAATAGGCTCTGGTTCCCTTCCAGGGATTCGACTCTGTGGCCAAGGGATTTCACATCTTCCCTCATGTCTCTCACCTCCTGTAGCAGCGGCGCCATTGCTTGAGCCAGAGAGTCCTTAAGGAAAGATCTTGTGAGGATGGTATTGTTGTCATCAGACTGTAAGGTGTCGACCTCCTCTCCTCCTCCCTCGGCTCCCACATATTCCTCTCCGTCCTCCTCCTCCAAGTCCAGTAGCGAGGGCTGCGGCGCCATTTTTGCTCAGACGCACTGGTGAAAGCGCCAGCTTTTTTCTAATAAAACGGTCCATCTCCGTCTGCCCCTTTTTATGTTTAGGGGTTGCCTGATGGTCTCTGGGCTTATCTCTCCCGATCTTGACCATATTTAGCTGATTCTGGGTGTCTTTTTGTGATAAAGCACGGGTCTAGACGGCAGGAGCTCTGTCTCAGACCTCCATCACGCTCAGCGGTCAGGCTCCGCCCCCCTCCTGTCTTGGCTTTTAACTTCCTTTTTGTTTGGATATTTCGCACAGAAAACTCAAGCCTCACTTGACTTTCTCAGTCAGACCATTCCACTATGGCCAAAGGTGAAAGGGGGATGAGTGACTTAGAGCATCATACATTAAACTGATATAGGATTTTATCTCTTTGTACTGACTGCTACAGAAGTGCAAGACTTTGCTGAAATGAAAAAGAAAAACAGCCAAAAAGGCTTAAAAAAAATGTTTTCTATGAATACTGAGTTAAAAAAAAACTTTTGTGACAGAACAGTTTTTTTTATGTCAGGATTATATACTAGTAACATGTAGCATGTCTACAGCCAACTCACCAGGCTCTCTTTGGTAATGACTCTTTTAGGTAGTTCCTGTAAATATTCTGCATAAAAAATACTTCAGCCCTTGAAAGACACACCAGTAAATACTACTTTTTGTATATAAGCAATCTTTTTATAATTCAATAAATACATGTCACCATAAATAAAATTTGATTAATAACTCCTGGCAGATATATAATCTATAAATCTTAATAGAGCTAGTCTACATTTTTACCTTGAGCCCAATGCTGTAATATACCGTACATGTGTCTCTATTTATAACATCATAAGCAAGTCTCTTTTTTCTGTTCTCATTTTCAAAAAACATTATTGATACCATTCAATGATTTCAGTTTTTCTTTGCTCAATATCAGGTTTATGAAAGTTGGAAATAAAAGAAAAAAAATGAAAGCAATAGCTATAGTGATCAAGGAGTACAGCTAGCATCTAGTATTAGCAAGTGACAAATCAGCCAGAAATCAATGTTACATTTTGAGACACGAACCAATGTGTTCCAAATGTGTTAGTTTATCTTATCTACAAATGTGACTACATAGAAACAGATGGGAGAAATGACTTTGTAGTGAATTTATAAGGCACAATCATTGATAACTTTGCTTGGCATTTGCTTTCATTTTAGAATTGGACGTTGACTAAACTATTTAACCCACTATGTTACAAACATTAAGCAGAATCCTTTTTATTTAACCACTTGCCATCTGGGCCATTTGCCCCCTTCCTGACCAGGCCAAATTTTGCAAAACTGACATATCTCACTTTATGTGGTAATAACTTTGGAACGCCTTTATTTATCCAAGTCATTCAGAGATTGTTTTCTCGTGACACATTGTACTTCATGATAATCATAAATTTGAGTCAAAATATTTCACCTTTATTTATGAAAAAATCCCAAATTTACCCAAAAATTTTAACAATTTGCAATTTTCTAAATTTCAATTTCTCTGCTTTTAAAACAGAAAGTGATACCTCATAAAATATTTATTATTTAACATTCCCCATATGTCTACTTTATGTTGGCATCATTTTGGAAATGTCATTTTATTTTTTTAGGACGTTAGAAGGCTTAGAAGTTTAGAAGCAATTCTTCAAATTTATAAGAAAATTGCCAAAACCCACTTTATAAGGACCAGTTTAGGTCTGAAGTCACTTTGTGGGGCCTACATAGTGGATACCCCCATAAATGACCCCATTGTAGAAACTACACCCCTCAAGGTATTCAAAACCGATTTTACAAACTTTGTTAACCCTTTAGGCGTTCCACAAGAATTAAAGGAATATGGAGATCAAATTTTTTAATTTCACTTTTTTGGCAGATTTTCCATTTTAATCAATTTTTTTCTTTAACACATCGATGGTTAACAGCCAAACAAAACTCAATATTTATTACCCAGATTCTGCGGTTTACAGAAACACCCCACATGTGGTTATAAACTGCTGTATGGGCACATGGCAGGGCGCAGAAGAAAAGGAACTCCACATGGTTTTTAGATGCCATGTCCCATTTGAAGCCCCCTGATGCACCCTTACAGTAGAAACTCCCAAGAAGTGACCCCATTTTGGAAACTAGGGGATAAGGTGCCAGTTTTATTAGTACTTGTCACTACCAGAGCTTTGGGACGTTCTCACAGCTCTGTTTCTCCACCCCTGTGATGATGTCACTACTAGAGCTGGGAGGCGTTCTCACTACTCTGTTTACTTCTGGTTTCTTTCACCACAGCTGTCCTTCATGTGTTTGATTTCCCTCTCTTTATATCACCCCTCCTCCTATGATAGGATGTGGATTATAGTTCTCACTTCAGTTGTGGCTCTAGCTTTGGTTTCTTCACTTGTGGCTATCAGTCCACTGGACCTGTGTTCTGCTGCAGCTAGCACTCCGGATTTTGCCAGCCTGTCCTTGGATCCGTCTTCTCTGCGGCTACAACACCTTCAGCTAAGTCTGCAGACATTGTTGTATTCCTGTTTGTTTTCTGACTGGATCTGAGGTGGCCACGGTTCCCTCCATATACTGAGTAGGGCACTGGTGGCCGTGCCCCTTCCACTATTGTAGGGGTTACAGTGGTCATTAGTCTTAGGCACGTGGGCATGCCTCGTTCCGCCTTTTGGATCCGGGCATGTGCTGTAGCAGAATAGGGAAAGCGTTGAGGGTCGGACAGGGGTCACCCTTTATCCTCCCTAGTTCTGGGTCCAGTCAGTTGCTCTGTACTGTGAATTACTATTGTTGCTCACATACACCCGTGACAGTACTATTTTTGGGTACATATGATTTTTTGATCATTCATTATAACACTTTATGGGGCAAGGTGACCAAAAAATTGGTTGTTTTAGCACAGTTTCTATTTATTTATTTTTACAGCGTTCATCTGAGGGGTTCAGTCAAGTGACATTTTTATAGAGCAGATCGTTACGGACGTGGCGATACCTAATATGTATACTTTTTCTCATTTATTAAAGTTTTACACAATAATAGCATTTTTGAAACAAAAAAATTATGTTTTAATGTGTCCATGTTCTGAGAGCTATAGTTTTTTTATTTTTTGAGAGATTTTCTTATGTAGGGGCTCATTTTTTGTGGGATGAGGTGACGGTTTTATTGGTACTATTTTGTGGGACATACGCGTTTTTGATCACTTGGTGTTGCACTTTTTGTGATGCAAGGTGACAAAAATTGCTTGTTTTGACACAGGTTTTTTTTTTTTTTTTTTACGGTGTTCACCCGAGGGGTTAGGTCATGTGATATTTTTATAGAGATGGTTTTTACGGACGCGGAAATACCTAATATGTATACTTTTTTTTATTTGTTTCACTTTAACACAATAATAGCATTTTTGAAACCAAAAAAATGATGTTTTAGTGTCTCCATGTTCTAAGAGCTATAGTGTTTTTATTTTTTGAGAGATTTTCTTATGTAGGGGCTCATTTTTTGCGGGATGAGGTGACGGTTTTATTGGTACTATTTTGTGGGACATACGCGTTTTTGATCACTTGGTGTTGCACTTTTTGTGATGCAAGGTGACAAAAATTGCTTGTTTTGACACAGTTTTTTTTTTTTTTTTTTACGGTGTTCATCCGAGGGGTTAGGTCATGTGATATTTTTATAGAGCTGGTTTTTACGGACGCGGCAATACCTAATATGTATACTTTTTTTTTCATTCCTTACTTGGGGACTTTTTTTTTTTTTACATGTGAAACTTTTTTTTATTTTTTTATTTTCAACCTTTTATTTTTATTTTTTTTATTTTACACTTTTCGTCCCCCATAAGGTCATACAAGACCTCTGGGGGACATTTACTTCACTTTTTTTTTTTTTTTCACAGTTGATTTCTCCTGTAACTGGGGCTGACATAGTAGCCCCAGTTACAGGACAAATACACCCCTATAGAGGCTGTACAGCAGCAATCCAGCGCTGTACAGCCTCAGAGCAGGGCTGATCGAGATCTCTGAGAGACCTCACACAGCTTCTGCACACTCCGGTCACGGCGGTCATGTGACCGCCGGGCCGGAACAGTGAGCGCACAGCGCTTCCTTCTCTGCAGACACAGCGCTCGGTGAGCGCTGTGTCTGCAGCGATCTAGAAGGCAGGGACACCTGGGCACTGTCCCTGCCTTGTCTTAGGGTTGCCCTGCTGTCACTGACAGCGGGCAACCCGATCAGCAGCTGCACGATTAGCGTGCAGCTGCTATTTCTGAAAGGACGTTCTAAAACGTGCTTTCAGAAATAGACGTCCACCCATAGGACGTTTATATCCTATGGGCGGACGTAAAGCGGTTAAAGGCTATGTACACCTTTAGGGACTTTTTTTTTATTGCATTGCACTTATTTTGAGCTAAAATAATTTTTCAATTGGTCTTTATCAACAATATGGAATCCTTTTTGTCTACAGAGCTGACATGCTGTACTAGCTGCCTGTGGATTTTCTGTCTTTTCCGTCATCTGGGGAGCAGACAAACTCCTTATCTCTGCTCTCCTAAACACTTATCAAAGCTCAATTCTTCTCTCACTGATAAGAATGGGGCTTAAATAAGTGTTTATGGTCTCTTAGTAGTTTAGAGATGAGGGTTATTAGATGACCGGCACAAAGTGAAAGTGAAAGTACCAGTCACACAGTTAGAAAAACAGTTAACCCTTTGTGACTGAATAGCTCAATATTTTTTTTTAATAAAGGCCAATTGAAAATATGATTTTCAGCCAAGTGAGTGAAATGCAATAATAAAAAAATAGCCTCCAAAAGGTGTACATAGCCTTTAAGTATTTTTAAAATGCTAAGCATTAGATGATGCTTGTGACTTCCACCTCTTTAAATGGTCTTTTCAGAGCAACATTTTAAGTACAACCCTTTACAGTGCACAAAATTGAATTACATCTTTATGTAATATTAGGGATATGGAATACACTCTGTCATCAATACCTTCTGACCTCCATCCATTTCTCTCCTCCATAAGTATGTCTGCATTGAACTCTACTGCTCCGCCCAGCTTTTCCCAAGTATGACTGTCCAGGCTCCATACATCCCTGCTATGTTTATAGAATATTTTATTACATGGGCTATTTTACCCTGTATATGTTTTTTCTTTGATTATACTCGGATAAGGCCAAATATAGCCTCCTCCCCTCTACACACCTAATTGAAATGTTATTTTTTTCAGAGCAACACATTTTGAGTGCAACTGCTTAAAATACACAAAATCAAATTATACCACAATTGAATTAGAAGAAAACTAAAGGTAACTAAAGAAATGGTTACTGGAAATAATGTTTCTGCCTCTCACAATTATCTTTCCTATTGTCCTATGCTTCCTAAAATACGTATGACCTGATTTATAAAAATATCATCCTACTAATCCCGCACAGTGAACGCCTTAAAAAATGTAGAAAAAAATGACTGAATTGCTGTTTTTGTCACCTCATGTCCACAAAAAAAAAAAGACATATGTATGATTAAAAAGACATATGTACCCCATATGGTGAAAAAATAAATAAAAATTATGGACTTTAGTATATGGCGATGCAAAATATAATTTATTTTTAACACAAAAGTGATTTTATTGCATAAAAAGTAGTAAAACATAAGAAAACTAGCTTGCTAAACATCCTAGGCCTGCAGAGATGGTGAAAGGGAGGCAGAAAAAGGCAGAAGCTACAAAGTTGATGTCCTTCTTTCAGCCGGCTAGCAATTCCCAAGATGGCGCCCGCACCATACAGAGAGAAGATGACACAGATACTGAGGAAAGATTGCCACATGCCTCATCGCTCACAAGTGCAGAGAATCCTGATTACCAGGTGCCACAAGTCTCACCTAGATCCTGCACACCATTGGGCTCTCCCTCAACCAGGTCAGTCTCACCGACTGAAAGCAGCTAGCAAACACTGGCGCCACCATTACTGAAACCAGCATGAGGGCCATGTTACAAGAGCTACGCAGCTCTATTCAAGCTGACTTTCAAACAACAGTGCAAAATATCTATGAAGAAATAAAAGATATAGGGGATAGAACGACTCATTTATAGGGTAAAATGGACGAATTTTCTATTGCACACAACTCACTAGTGGACGCGCAGAATGAGTTGTATGATGACATGGGGGCAGTTAAGCTTAAACTGGCGGATCTTGACAACAGATCCAGCTGAAAGAATAGATTTTGGAGGATTCCTGAAACAGTACAAACTGAACAATTGGGACTTCCTAATCAACTTTTTTGTCATCTTGCAACCAGACTCTGAACAAAGAGGCATGATCATAGATAGGGTACATAGAACCCCCAAACCGAAACAGTTGCAGTCTGCATCTAGAGATGTACTGGCCAGGCTGCATTTTTAGCATTTTAAAGAAAAAATAATGGCTACAGCCAGAAATTTTACTGGTTTACCAAAAAAATATGCTGACATTTCTCTGTTTGTAGACCTGTTGGTTGCCACCCTCAACATAAGGCAAGAATTGTCTGCAGTAACAACAATTCTGAGAGAAAAAGGTATCCAATACAGATGGGGGTACCCAGTCAAACTGATAATCTACAGAAATGGATCATCTCACACTTAACACTCTCCTCAAGCAGCTTCCAAATTGGTGGCCAATTGGTTCCAAATTCCCTCAATGATGGAAAAGTCACCACTGCCAAGCAGGAAAACACCAACCCTAACGCAAGAGTGGACAGTCATTGGATCCTCTAAGTCACCGAAACATTCACCTGATTGAAGAGTTAAAGCTCAATATGGGAGAAAATCCAGGATCCACTTGAACAAAACGTTCTTAAAGATATTTAATGCATATCTGTATTTGGACTGCCAGCTAAGTTTTCTAACACAGCATTTGCTCTCTTTCTGTGCACCACATAATGTTAAATCTTTTTTCTCACTACCTGATTAAGGTAGGCTAGGTGGGATCCCTGGGTGGCAACACTCAGAGTGAGATGCTATCTAACCCCCCAATGTCACCACCAGACCAACCACGTGAGTCAGGGTGTCTTGAGAAAAACACATGTTTTTTAAGTTCTAAACAAGTCAATGGCTCAAAGCCTATTTACATATTGTTTTTGCTATTTATTACTGGTCCAGCACACTTTTCTTTTTTCAGCAGATTGTATGGGAGATATGTAAGTTTACTACTTAGCATAGGAGATATACTAATGCTAACTTCTGTTATCATCAAACATGGTAGTAATGATAGCATCACTGAATGTTAAGGGCCTGAATAGCCCAATTAAAAGGTCCTTCTTGTGCAAAGAGGCCAAATCACTTAAAGGGGTTGTCCGGGATTGGGGACATTGATCTAATAGTAATCTACTGACATACACATTACAAACATGCATGTACTACCTTTTGAAAATATTTCTCACGCCCCGTTTTCATCCAGTAAATTCTTGGCCGGAAGTGAGTATTATCTTGTCTTCAGTGACCTACTGTGTCCCTGGCAGGCGAGCAAAGCCTCCTCTTCCGCTGCTCAGGGAGCCCGGTGATGTCACTGGCAGCCTAGGTAATTATGCAGAGAGGGTGGAGGGGCGGTAACTAGGCCGGCTGACATTGTGCTAAGCCCCGCCCCTCCAGTCCGGACCCACAGTGCAGTGCGGCAGGAAGAGATCGCACAGATAAACAGATATGTAAACAATCTGTTGGGGACTGTAGGAGCCATGCTCCAGTTTAAAAGCTACTTAAAACCATCTTGGCTACTAAAGGTAGTAGTTTTGTATTTAAAAAACCCCTTTAAGTGTGATGTGCTTTGTGCACAAGAAGCTCATTTGCACCAGAGGGACTCCCATAGGCTAAAAAAAAATAATTTCACGCACATATTTACTACACCTAACTCATGTAAGGGTACTTTCACACTAGTGTTATTCTTTTCCGGTTTTGAAATACGGTAAAGGGTCTCAATACCGGAAAAAAACGCATCCGTTTTGTCCTAATGCATTCTGAATGGAAAGCAATCCGTTCAGTATACTGTACATCAGAATGTCTTCCATTCCATCCCTTGTACGGTATTTGACTGGACAAAATATTGCAGCATGCTGCAGTATTTTTTCCGGCAAAAATCCCGGAACAATACCGAGCAATACAATAGAGTTGTATTAATGCTAGATCCAGTACCAAGTGTTCCTGAAATTGCCGTATCGCCAGATCCGTTTTTTTGGTCTGCTCATGAGCCAGGATATAGGAGGAGCAGGTTTCTCTTTTGATCTTTGAAAAAATGTTTAATACCGGATCCGTTATTCCGGATAACACCAGATGAGACAGATCGGGTATTTCACCGGATCTGTCTAACGAATGCGAAAAAAAAAGCTATCCGTTTGTATATGGCTTGCCGATTCCGGCAGGCAGTTCCATTGCGCAACTGCCTGCCGGATTCTAACAACGCTAGTGTGAAAGTACACTTAAAAAAGAGGAGTACTAATAGGTATAAGAGATTCAGTAGCATTCTCTATTGTCAATATCAACTATGACAAGGATAGGAGCTACATTATTTTAACCCCTTAAGGACCCATGACGTACCGGTACGGCATGGTTCCCGAGTCCTTAAGGACCCATGACGTACCGGTACGTCATGTGCATTTCCGATCACCGCCGCCCAGCGGGCGGTGATCAAAACCCGGTGCCTGCTCAAATCATTGAGCAGGCACCTTGGCTAAATGCGCGGGGGGGTCCCGTGAGCCCGCCGTGTCGGCGGGGCGGCGGCGCCATTGGGTCCCCATGGGGCTGTATGGGGGACCCGATGGCATGGAAGGCAGCCCCCTGGATCTCACAGGCCGGAAGCTGTATGAGTAATACACACAGTATTACTCATACAGCCAATGCATTCCAATACAGAAGTTTTGGAATGCATTGTAAAGGATTAGACCCCCAAAAGTTCAAGTCCCAAAGTGGTACAAAAAATAAAGTGAAAAAAAGTTGAAAAAATAAAGTTTTCCCCCCAAAAAATTAAAAGTTTAAAGTAAAAATAAACAAAAATGTCACTTTTCCCAAATAAAGTTGAAAAAAATAGGTAAAAAATAGGGGGGGGGGGAAGTATACATATTAGGTATCACCGCGTCCGTATCGACCGGCTCTATAAACATATCACATGACCTAACCCCTCAGATGAACACCGTAAAAAATAAAAAATAAAAACTGTCATCTCATCCCGCAAAAAATGAGACCCTACCTAAGATAATCGCCCAAAAACTGAAAAAAATAGGGCTCGCAGAATATGGAGACACTAAAATATGATTTTTATTTTGTTTCAAAAATGATATTATTGTATAAAACGTACATAAATAAAAAAAAATTATACATATTATGTATCGCCGCGTCCGTATCGACCGGCTCTATAAAAATATCACATGACCTAACCCCTTAGATGAACACCGTAAAAAAATTTAAATAAAAACTGCTAAATAAACCATTTTTTGTCACCTTACATCACAAAAAGTGCAATAGCAAGCGTTTAAAAAGTCACACGCTCCCCAAAATAGTGCCAATAAAGCCATCATCTCATCCTGCAAAAATCATACCCTACCCAAGGTAATCGCCCAAAAACTGAAAAAATTATGGCTCTCAGACTATGGAAACACTAAAACATTTTTTTTGCTTCAAAAAAGATATCATTGTGTAAAACTTACATAAGTAAAAAAAAAAGTATACATATTAGGTATCGCCGCATCCATGACAACCTGGTCTATAAAAATATCACATGATCTAACCTGTCAGTGAATGTTGTAAATAACAAAAAATAAAAACGGTGCAAAAACACCTATTTTTTGTTATCTTGCCTCACAAAAAGTGTAATATAGAGCAACCAAATATCATATGTACCCTAAACTAGTACCAACAATACTGCCACGCTATCCCTTAGTTTCTAAAATGGGGTCACTTTTATGGAGTTTCTACTGTAGGCATGCATCAGGGGGGCTTCAAATGGGACATGGTGTCAAAAAAAACTGTCCAGCAAAACCTGCCTTCCAAAAACTGTATGGCATTCCTTTCCTTCTGCGCTCTGCCGTGTGCCCGTACAGCGGTTTACGACCACATATGGGGTGTTTATGTAAACTAAAGAATCAGGGCCATAAATATTGAGTTTGGTTTGGCTGTTAACCCTTGCTTTGTAACTGGGAAAAAATGATTAAAATGGAAAATCTGCCAAAAAAGTGAAATTTTGAAATTGTATCTCTATTTTCCATTAATTCTTGTGGAACACCTAAAGGGTTAACAAAGTTTGTAAAATCTGTTTTAAATACCTTAAGGGGTGTAGTTTATAGAATGGGGTCATTTTTGGGTGGTTTCTATTATGTTAGCCTCGCAAAGTGACTTCAGACCTGAACTGGTCCCTAAAAATTGGGTTTTTGAAAATTTCTGAAAACTGTCAAGATTTGCTTCTAAACTTCTAAGCCTTGTAGCCAGTGGCGTAGGGATTGCCATAGCAACCATAGCAGTGGCTATGGGGCCCTACGCCACTGGGGGCCCGTCCGGACCGCATCATTTTTTATTTATTTTTTTTATTTTTATTAATACACTACACACACACAGGCAGGCCCGCCCGCCCGCCCAGTGTAGTGGGCGGGGATCGGGCGGTCCGCGGCTCGGGCCTGACTGGGGGGAAGGAAGGAAGCCAACAGGAACAGGAAGGAGGAGCTGTAGTAGGAGCAGGCGGGCCCGGGCCGGGGGCCGGGCGCACTGTCTGCCGCACGCACAAGGAAGGAGATTCGGAGAACATGAGGTAGGCGGTGGAGGGGGCCGGAACGGGGGCGTAGCGGAGGCGGAGCCAGGCTGGCACCAGTGCCGCAGTGCATGCAGTAAAGATTTCCTCCGGCTCCGCCTCCTAGAGTCCTAGTAACTAGAGGGAGTACTCAGGAGGCGGACTCAGGCGGTGGAGGGGGCGGGGCCGGGCCGGTGGAGTGACCTAACTTCAATTCCCTTATCTCCTGCTTATCTAGTGCTCTGAATCATTCACTGAAGGGGCATCTTTAGGTCAAAACATTCGGGGCTTCAGCCCCGGATGTTTTGACCAATGCCCCGAATGTTATGCTGGCAGTCATTTCCACACAATCTCCTGCACAGCCCGGAGCCTGACTCCGCCCACTCATGTGACTGATCATGTGCTCCTGACATCATGCAAGGTCCTTTAGCCCACTAGGAACTATCATCTCCTGAGGTAGGACATGTGAATGGAGCATTTCTAGGTGCATGTTTTGGCTGTATTCTGCCCCCCTGCCCTGTACTGTACCCCTCTGCTGCACTGTGTATACCCCCTATGCTGTATTTTGCCCCCCTGCCCTGTACTGTGTACCCCATGCTGTATTCTGCCCCCTACCCTATGCTGCACTGTGTATGCCTCCTGCCCTGTACTGCACCACCTATGCTGCACTGTGTGTGCCCCCTATGCTGCACTGTGTGCGCCCCCTGCCTTATACTGTACCCCCTATAATGCACTGTGCCTCCTATTCCTCACTGTGTGTGTGGCTCCTGACCTGTACTGTGCCCCCTATGCTGCACTTTGTGTGCCCCCTGCCTTATACTGTACCCCCTATAATGCACTGTGCCCCCTATGCTGCACTGTGTATGCCCCCTGCCCAGTATTGTGCCCGCTATGCTGTACCCCTTGCCCTTTAGTGTGCCCCCTATGCTGCATTGTACCCCTACTCTGCACTGTGCGTCCCCCCTCTTGCCCTGTACTGTACCCCCTATACTATACTGTGCCCTGTACATTGCAGCCTCCCTTCTCTGTCTCTAGTGCTTGCCACTTGGCACTATCATGGCACACTAAGGCCGGTTTCACATCACGTTTTGCCATTCGTCTAATGCAGGGGTGGGCACTCCAGCTGGGCTTTGCACTCCAGCTGTTGTGAAACTACAACTCCCAGCATGCATTATTGCTCTTCTCATAACTCTCATAGAAATTAATGGAACATGCTGGGAATTGTGTTTCACAACAGCTGGAGTGCCGAAGGTTGCTGACCCCTGGTAATGTATACATAAAATGTATATGTTAACAGGTGACTCAGACTGACACCATCAAAAAAAATGATATGTTAATGTATACGTTTTTTTTTTTAACAGACTTTGCAGGATACAAAAGCGTAGTGTGCTGCGCTTTTGTATCCCATTTTCCAATGTATACATCAAACGGATGGCAAAAATGTGATGTGAACTCTCCCTTACATATGCACATATAGGATACCAGGATAGTCATGGAGGGGGGGCCCCATACAAAATTTTGCTGTGGGGCCCAGTCAGTTCTAGCTACGCCCCTGCTTGTAGCATCCCCAAAAAATAAAATATCATTCCCAAAATGATCCAAACATTAAGTAGACATATAGGGAATGTAAAGTAATAACTATTTTTGGAGGTATTACTATGTATTATAGAAGTAGAGAAATTGAGACTTAGAAATTTGCAATTTTTTACAAATTTTTGGTAAATTTGGTATTTTTTTTTATAAATAAAAATGAATTTCTTTTACTTCATTTTACCAGTGTCATGAAGTACAATATGTGACGAAAAAAACAATCTCAGAATGTCCTAGATAAGTCAAAGCGTTTTAAAGTTATCAGCACTTAAAGTAATACTGGTAAGATTTTCAAAAAATGGCCAAGTCCTTAAGGCCCCTTTCACACGGGCGAGTATTCCGCGCGGATGCGATGCGTGAGGTGAACGTATTGCACCCGCACTGAATACCGACCCATTCATTTCTATGGGGCTGTGCACATGAGCGGGGATTTTCACGCATCACTTGTGCGTTGCGTGAAAATCGCAGCATGCTCTATATTGTGCGATTTTCACGCGACGCAGGCCCCATAGAAGTGAATGGGGCTGCGTGAAAAATGCAATGCATCCGGATACCATGCGTTGCGTTGCGTTTTTCAAACAAGTAACTTAGCAACACTCATTGGATATAATACAGGAAGTAGGCGTTTTTTTTCTCTGTGTCTGTCTGTGTGTGGTTTGTGACAGCACATGAGGGAGAAGTTGTCTGCAGCTTTTTCAAGCGCTTGCGGAGCCAAATATCCTCAAGATGCCAAAAACTCCACGTGCCATGGATGTTGAAAAACTTATTGTCCTGGTGCAGGATAGGCCCTGTCTCTGGGATCTTCGGTCTTCAGAATACCAGGACAGATATAAGAAGGACGCTGCCTGGGTGGAGGTTACCCAGGATCTGTTTGCACCCATATAGGAAACGACCAAAGGCCAAAGCCGCAAGAATTTAAGTAAGTAAACAATGTATACATGTTTGATCCATGTTGTCCTCCCTAGTATATAGGCCTTGTTATACGTTAGTCTACCTATCACTTTAGAAATTGATACATGTTCCTATCTTGCCTTTCTATTACCAGTTGAAGAGGTCAGGAATCGTTGGCGGAGCTGCCGTGACAAATTCAGCAAGGAAATTAAAAATCAGGGGCGGAGCGGGGCTGGTCCCCCCAAGAAAAGACCCTACCTCTTCCGGGAGCAGCTAATGTTCCTTCGCGCCGTCATGGATCTGCGTCCGTAAGTCCACAACATATGAAGCTATACGCACTGTATGTAGAATTTTTAGGTACTGTGAATGGATCAATGTAAAATGTCATAGTTGGCAATAGCAAACATTCACATTGCTCCTTTCTTAACCAAAAGTAGGAGATTAAAATGACAAGTTGAGTAAGATTAATGGTATGGATACCTAGGTTAATGATGTAGCAGGGTTAACCCACATGCTCTATGGGACATAAGATGTCTAATAAATGTGTAAAAAAGTTGAATTTTATTTATTTTTTGTCGTCGTTTTGGTTAAAGTTAACACGATGAGTATAGACATTATATTTCTGAGTGTGTGGGTTATCCCTGCTACATCTATACTACCACAATTACCACATATGTCTTATATTTGTTGGCAGGGGAGTTGCTAGTGTCTGAAAACATCTGGGGCACAAGCCCACTGCACAACGCCCCCGTGAAGCCAAGTCCCACCCATGAAGCTTCGTCCCCATCCCCGGGGGGAGGGGGGCTTCACAGTAGTTATTAACCATTTTCAGCAGTCCCCCTTCAGTGAATGGGGGACTGCTGAAAGGGGTTAATAACTACTGCGAAGGGAATAGCCACCTGGGCAAACCCACAGATCACCCCCCCCCCCCCCCTTGTACTAGTTCCGCTACTTATCTGCTGCGCCGGCATGAGTTCAGTCACTTCTGTGGCATTGGTGCTCAATCGCAGGGCGGGATTGAGCACAAGCCCAGAATGTTTTGACATAATGACGCCCCTGTTTGTTGGGGCCAGTTAGTACTATGTGACAAATGTAGATTGTGTAGCTCATGAGAGGAATATGTGCAAGGATTATTTCTAATCATCATGTGTATGTATTTTAATCATTTTGTAGAATGGAGGACAACCTAGAGGAGGAAGGAGAAGATTCGGCTCCACAATTGTCAAGTGCTTGTGAGGAGGAGACGACAGCTGGCCAGCAGGAGACTCTTCCGGGACCCAGACCAGCACCTTCCGAGCCTCCTGCAGCATCAGGAGCTGATTCCCCCCCCTCTGGCTCTACCCAGCAGGTCCAGACGATGGGCAAATCCTCCTGCCGAGTCCAATGTTAATGTCCAAGTTCTGGATTATTTATCTCGGGCTCGGCAGGAGGATCATCATGATATGTTTGCCCGTAGTCTGGCCCATCATATGCGGCAGCTAGCTTCAGAACAATTATTACGAACGAGAACTTCGGTCGAAATCGTTCTGGAGCTAGCAAATTCCCTTACCGATCCCTCTGTAATGCATAACGTACTGGAAAATCTACGCTGCTATGGGCAACTATTTGTCCCCAACAACCCCACAGTTTCCCACCCATTACCAGACCACCAACAAATGCCCCCCCCAAGGGATCATTATGGCCCACCAATGGCACCATATGTGCCCCAGATTCAGGGTGAACCTAGCTATGGTACTCCGGGACCCTCGCCCAGTCAAGCTGGCCCACCACAATTCCTTGGGCCCCCTTCCCAGGCCCAATATTCCAGGGCTCCTTCTCAGAGCCAATATTCTGGCCCCCCTTCCCAGGGCCAATATTCTAGGGCTCCTTCCCAGAGCCAATATTCTGGCCCCCCTTCCCAGAGCCAATATTCAAGGGCTCCTTCCCAGAGCCAGTATTCCGGGACTCCTTATGAGGGCCAAGCTACAAATCAAGCTGTACCCTCACAATACTCAGCCCCTCCTTATCAGGGACCTTCATCGCCATCAAGGCAGTATGTTAATTTATAGAAATTTTGTGATACAAATAATTTTATTTTCATATAACAGAGAATTTATTTTCACATTGTGTGGAATAAAAGAAAATTTTTGTTTTCAAGTTTCTAATGTGGCAGATGTAATTTGTTTGTGCATACACATACACATAACACAATATATAGATAGAAAATTTTACAGAAACATTAGTAACCACATAGGACACACATGTTAATTTTGCACACAAACACTGACGTTCAATACTTTTTATTTTTAGGGGTTCTTACATCAAAATGTAGGTCCTACGTAATTTTAATAAGTATGTTTTATTACACATATATACAGAACATGTTAGACCAACAAATCTATACTCCTAGAACACCATATAATCAATATTAACACATTTATTTTACTCAGTATGATACATAAAATCATTTTGTAAAAACCTCTCATTTTGCCACATTTAGCACTGTAAAATAGTGTAGCTAATAGATAAATGAGGTATTAGTACATATTTCACATACCATGTAGATGAGACTATTTGGTAGCAAAATATGTAAGCTCGCAACCCACGTCAAGGGTCCTCATTATCTTGCGAGTCCCTAACTAAAAAATGAAAAAAGTAACTAAACTCAAACCATCCTGGTTAGGAAAATATATTGGCAAACACAAAAAGGAAAAGAACCGATAGGGGACATAAAATAATCCGAAAAAAATTCCTGCACTCTGAGTCCAGCATATCCAGATCGTCCAAGTAGTAAAGTCTCTCTTGGTGATGGCGTACTGTACACTTTGGCGTCTTCATCAGGTGTGGCCTCATAGGTGCGTATGTAGTTATGCAGCACTGCACACGCCTTGATGACCACATTGACATTTTGTGGTGCCAGCTGTATTGCCGACTGGAAAACCTGCCATTTATTTGAAAAAATGCCGAATGTGCACTCCACAAACCTTCTGGCTCTACTTAACCGATAATTAAAATTGCGCTTCTTGGCATCCAAATCGCGTCGAGGATAAGGACGCATCAGGTGGCTAGAAAGGGCAAATCCCTCGTCCCCTACAACCACATAAGGCGCTGGTTGCCCAGTAGAGCCAGGAAGGTTTGCTGGCTGTGGTACGTCCAGTTGGTTGGACTGAAGCCAGCGACCCATTCTGGAAGCCCTGAAGATGCGAGCATCTGCAGAACTTCCATAGGACCCAATATCTACAATTATAAACCTGTAGTTTGTGTCAGCCAAGGCCAACAAAACTACAGAGAAAAACTGCTTGTAATTATAGTATTGGGACCCTGAGTTCGGTGGTTTCTTAACCCGTATGTGCTTCCCGTCAAGGGCACCAATACAATTAGGAAATTGAGCCCTCTCCTGGAAGCCATGGGCTATATCAAGCCACTGCTGCCTGGTTGGTTGTGGCAGCACTGAAGCCTTCAGTGTCAACCAAATGGCGACACATGTAGCCCGTACCACGCCAGCAATTGTAAAAGTGCCCATTCGAAAATCAAAATGTAAAGACGAAAAAGAATTACCAGTTGCCAGATATCTGAAAAGACAAAAAAAAAATTGAATTAGACACTTTCATAGCATATGTTTATAAATCTAGCACATTACTTGACATTATTTAATGTAAAAGTGGCTGATAAATATAAATGAAACAAGCACATAGTGGTATATTTTAGAACCATATGATTTATATTCTGAGATAAAACTAAATAAGGAATAGCATTTAAAGCTTCATAAAGTTCAAGACAATTAACATATACACACACAGGTGAAGTGTCCTCATCATTACATGCTGCATTTGAATTATTAACCCCTGCGGAACTGGATTCTGGTGTGACTAATCTAACCACACACAGTTTATCACTAAAAATAAGGGAGTTTAAATACAGGTCTACTACATTTACGTACTCAGGCATATAATATGAAAAGTTTAGAATACATAGGCCATTGACCTAACAACTATGTATTGGAAAACAGGGTGTCATTAAAGTATTTAGTCTGAGAATATATATAGTCTTACCTTAAAGTAATAATAAGCTGTTCTTCAGGTGACACACTCCGCCGCATATTGGTGTCCTGGAAAGTTAAGGAAGGCCTCAACTCCTCCAACAGACGATCAAACGAAGACACCGACATGCGGCAATAATTGAAGAACTTTGGAGGGTGCGCACGGAGCTCAGCGTACAAGCCAACAAAGATACCTTTGCTGGCCCGCTGTGAAAGTATAGGATGCACCCACATACGCTTCCTCCGCGGCTCCTCCTCAATCATTTTTGGCTGCTCTCCAAAACAGCGGGAGACCAACCAGTGCAAAAAGAAATGGTCAGTGGATGACAGGGTGAAAGTGGACATCCTGCAAAGGATAATCCAATAACAAACACACACACACCAACCAACACACAAACCACTCCACAAAAAAATTTAGCTGTCCAACAAAACACTGCATGCTGGGGGTATTTATATTGTGTTTGCAGTTACAGGTGAATGTGCCATCCGCATGTCACACGCGCGGGAAAAACGCAAGAACGCAACGCAATCGCATAATGAAATGACAGCACTCGCATGAAAAATCGCAAGCTTTTCACTGAACGCACCCTGAACGCATCCGGCCAAAAAACATGATGCCCGGGTGAAAGAGGCCTTAAGGTGAAATAGGGCTGAGTCCTTAAGGGGTTAAACTGCATAATCAATAACCTACCATAATGCATTGGATCACTGCATGCACCAAATAAAAAGCAGAGTAGGTTTTTCAAGCATCTCTTGGGTATTCTTAGGAGAGAGGGAAAGGGAGCTTTGATCCTCATAGAAGACTTCAATAAGGTATTAATGCCTACATTAGATAAATTTCCATCTAAACCTAACAAAAAATACAGACTAATATAATATTCTCCATAGAGAAGATCTCAGTGACACATGGAGAATCTTACAAGTGTCAGAAAGAAATTACAATTTTTTTAGAGATGTCCCGAACTATTCGCCGGCGAATAGTTCCGGCGAACATCGCTTGTTCTGTTCACTGCGGCGGGCGAACATATATGCGATGTTCGGTCCGCCCCCTATTCATTATCATTGTGTAAACTTTGACCCTGTACCTCACAGTCAGCAGACACATTCCAGAGCACCTTTAGGATTTCACAGGGCATTTTTAACACATTTGGATTCCAGACTTCTTCTCACGCATTAGGGCCCCTAAAATTCCAGGGCAGTATAAATACCCCACAAGTGACCCCATTTTGGAAAGAAGACACCCCAAGGTATTCCATGAGGGGCATGGCGAGTTCCTATAATTTTTATTTTTTTTGGCACAAGTTAGCGGAAAATGATTTTTTTTTTTTTTTTTTCCTTACAAAGTCTCATATTCCACTAACTTGTGACAAAAAATAAAAACTTCCATGAACTCACTATGCCCATCACGAAATACCTTGGGGTGTCTTCTTTCCAAAATGGGGTCACTTGTGGGGTAGTTATACTGCCCTGACATTTTAGGGGCCCTAATGCCTGAGAAGTAGTTTGAAATTCAAATGTGTAAAAAATGTCCTGTGAAATCCAAAAGGTGCTCTTTAGAATTTTGGCCCCTTTGCGCACCTAGGCTGCAAAAAAATGTCACACATGTACTCAGGAGAAGTAGGGCAATGTGTTTTGGGGTGTATTTTTACATATACCCATGCTGGGTGAGAGAAATATCTCTCTAAAGGACAACTTTTCCCATTTTTTCTTTTATACAAAGTTGTCATTTGACAGAGATATTTCTCTTACCCAGCATGGGTATATGTAAAAAGACACCCCAAAACACATTACCCAACTTCTCCTGAGTACGGCATTACCACATGTGTGACACTTTTTTGCAGCCTAGGTGCGCAAAGGGGCCCAAATTCCTTTTAGGAGGGCATTTTTAGACATTTGGATTCCAGACTTCTTCTCACGCTTTAGGTCCCCTAAAATGCCAGGGCAGTATAAATACCCCACATGTGACCCCATTTTGGAAAGAAGACACCCCAAGGTATTCCGTGAGGGGCATGGAGAGTTCAAAGAAGATTATTTTTTTTGCCACAAGTTAGCGGAAAATGATTTTACATTTTTTTTCTCACAAAGTCTCCCTTTCCGCTAACTTGTGACAAAAAATAAAATCTCCCACGGACTCAATATGCCCCTCAGCAAATACCTTGGGTGTCTAATTTCCAAAATGGGGTACATGTGGGGTATTTTTACTGCCCTGGCATTTTAGGGGCCCTAAAACGTGAGAAGAAGTCTGGAATATAAATGTCAAAAAATTTTTACGCATTTGGATTCCGTGAGGGGTATGGTGAGTTCATGTGAGATTTTATTTTTTGTCACGAGTTAATGGAATATGAGACTTTGTAAGAAAAAAAATAAAAATAATCAATTTCCGCTAACTTGTGCCAAAAAAAAAAAATCTTCTATGAACTCGCCAGGCCCCTCAAAAGTGATCTTTTTATTGCGCCGCAGCGATTTTACTGTGTTTTTGCAGTGATCAGAAAAAAAAAATTCTGCCACTGCGGTGGGGCGGACTGAACGCAAGTGTGCGCACAAGATCAGGCCTGATCGGGCGAACACTGCGTTTTTGTAGAGTCTATAGAACATGTCCTTTTCTTGTCCGCAATTGCGGACAAGAAAAGGCAGTTTCTATATAGTTCTCGCAATGTGCAGATCCGCAAAATGCGGAAAGAACATTGCTGGTGTCTGTGTTTTGCGGATCCGCGGTGTCCGTGTTTTGCGGATCAGCGGTGTCCGTGTTTTGCGGATCCGCGGATCCACAAAACACATGCGGACGTCTGAATGGAGCCTTACAGGGGGGTGATCAATGACAGGGGGGTGATCAGGGAGTCTATATAGGGTGATCACCCCCCTGTCATTGATCACTGCCCTGTAAGGCTCCATTCAGATGTCCGTATGTGTTTTGCGTATCCGTGTATCCGTGTATCCGCAAAACACATACGGATGTCTGAATGGAGCCTTACAGGGGGGTGATCAATGATAGGGGGTGATCAGGGAGTCTATATGGGGTGATCACCCCCCTGTCATTGATCACCCCCCTGTAAGGCTCCATTCAGACGTCCGTATGTGTTTTGCGGATCCACGGATCCGTGGATCCGCAAAACACATACAGACGTCTGAATGGAGCCTTACAGGGGGGTGATCAATGACAGGGGGGTGATCAGTGACAGGTGGGTGATCAGGGAGTCTATATGTGGTGATCAGGGGTTAATAAGTGACAGGGGGGGTGTAGTGTAGTGGTGTTTGGTGCTACTTTACAGAGCTACCTGTGTCCTCTGGTGGTCGATCCAAGCAAAAGGGACCACCAGAGGACCAGGTAGCAGGTATATTAGACTCTGTTATCAAAACAGCATTTAATATACCTTTAAGGGGTTAAAAAAATCGGATCTACAGCCTGCCAGCGAATGATCGCCGCTGGCAGGCTGCAGATCCACTCGATTATCTGCAGTTCCTGTGAACGCGCGCGCCTGTGTGCGTGCGTTTACAGGAAATCTAGCCTCTCGCGAGATGACGCGTATATCCACGGATTTGCGGATCCACAAAACACATACGGACGTCTGAATGGAGCCTTACAGGGGGGTGATCACCCCATAAAGACTCCATGATCACCCCCCTGTAAGGCTCCATTCAGACGTCAGTATGTGTTTTGCGGATCCGAGGACCCACGAATCTGCGGATCCGCAAAACACATACGGACGTCTGAATGGAGCCTTACAGGGGGGTGATCACCCCATATAGACTCCCTGATCACCCCCCTGTCATTGATCACCCCCTGTAAGGCTCCATTCAGACGTCCGTATGTGTTTTGCAGATCCGCGGATCCGCAAAGCAAGGACATCGCGGATCCGCAAAACACGGACACCGGCAATGTGCTTTCCGCATTTTGCGGATCCGCACATTGCCAGAACTATAGAGAAAATGCCTTTTCTTGTCCGCAATTGTGGACAAGAATAGGACATGTTCTATAGGCTCTACAAAAAACGCCCCACCGCAGTGACAGAAATAATTTTTTCTGATCACTGCAAAAACACAGTAAAATCGCTGCGGCGCTATAAAAAGATCACTTTTGAGGGGCATGGTGAGTTCATAGAAGATTTTTTTTTTGTCACAAGTTGCGGAAATTGATTTTTTGTTTTTTTGTTTTTTCTTACAAAGTCTCATATTCCACTAACTTGTGACAAAAAATAAAATCTCACATGAACTCAACATACCCCTCACGGAATCCAAATGCTTTAAAAAAAAATTGACATTTATATTCCAGACTTCTTCTCACGCTTTAGGGACCCTAAAATGCCAGGGAAGTATAAATACCCCACAAGTGACCCCATTTCGGAAAGAAGACACCCCAAGGTATTCTCTGAGGGGCATATTGAGTCCATGAAAGATTGAACTTTTTGTCACAAGTTGGCGGAAAGGGAGACTTTGTGAGAAAAAACACCAAAAAAATCAATTTCTGCTAACTTGTGCCAAAAAAAAAAAAACTTCTATGAACTCGCCATGCCCCTCACGGAATACCTTGTGGTATCTTCTTTCCAAAATGGGGTCACATGTGGGGTATTTATACTGCCCTGGCATTTTAGGGGCCCTAAAGCGTGAGAAGTCTGGAATCCAAATGTCTAAAAATGCCCTCCTAAAAGGAATTTGGGCCCCTTTGCGCACCTAGGCTGCAAAAAAGTGTAACACATGTGGTATCGCCGTACTCAGGAGAAGTAGGGCAATGCGTTTTGGGGTGTCTTTTTACATATACCTATGCTGGGTGAGAGAAATAACTCTCTAAAATGACAACTTTGTATAAAAAAATGGGAAAAGTTGACTTTTACAGAGATATTTCTCTCACCCAGCATGGGTATATGTAAAAATACACCCCAAAACACATTGCCCTACTTCTCTTGAGTACGGCGATACCACATGTGTGACACTTTTTTGCAGCCTAGGTGCGCAAAGGGGCCCAAATTCTAAAGAGCACCTTTAGGATTTCACAGGACATTTTTTACACATTTGAATTTCAAACTACTTCTCACACATTAGGGCCTCTAAAATGCCAGGGCAGTATAACTACCCCACAAATGACCCCATTTTGGAAAGAAGCCACCCCAAGGTATTTCGTGATGGGCATAGTGAGTTCATGGAAGTTTTTATTTTTTGTCACAAGTTAGTGGAATTTGAGACTTTGTAAGAAAAAAAAAAAAAAATCATCATTTTGCACTAACTTGTGACAAAAAATAAAAAGTTCTATGAACTCACTATGCCCATCAGCGAATACCTTAGGGTGTCTACTTTCCGAAATGGGGTCATTTGTGGGGTTTTTCTACTGTCTGGGCATTGTAGAACCTCAGGAAACATGACAGGTGCTCAGAAAGTCAGAGCTGCTTCAAAATGCGGAAATTCACATTTTTGTACCATAGCTTGTAAACGCTATAACTTTTACCCAAACCAAGAAATATATACTTATTGCATGTTTTTTTTTATCAACGACATGTAGAACAATAAATTTTGAAAAAAAATTATATATAAATGTAGTTTTTTTAAAAAAAATTTACAACTGAAAGTGAAAAATGTAATTTTTTTGCAAAAATTTCGGTAAATTTAGATTAATAACAAAAAAAGTAAAAAAAGGCAGCAGCAATGAAATACCACTAAATGAAGGCTCTATTAGTGAGAAGAAAAGGAGGTAAAATTCATTTGGGTGGTAAGTTGCATGACCGAGCAATAAACCGTGAAAGTAGTGTAGTGCAGAATTGTAAAAAGTGGTCTGGTCATTAAGGGTGTTTAAGCTAGGGGAGCTGAGGCGGTTAAGGCCCAGCTGCAAGTGCATAGTGTCAACAGCGCTACTCATTCTAATATAAGAACTGTGAAAGAGTCCCACCACACAAAAACAAAAGTTTTAGATTTTAGAAAAACAGACTTTTCAATAATGAAATTAGTCATAAATGAGTCCTTATCAGACTGGAACGGATTACATGGAGTCCAGGAGAAATGGGACTACTTAAAAGGTGCATTATTGAAGGCAACAGAAAATTGCATTAGACTTGTCAGTAAAAGCAAAAAAAGGAGGAGACCAATGTGGTACTCAGCAGAAGTGGCCCAAATCATTAAAAATAAAAAGCTAGCATTTTGTAATTATAAAAAAAACCAGAGCAATGAAGATAAGGAAATCTACAAGATTAGGCAGAGAGAGGCCAAGCAAATTATAAGAACTTCTAAAGCGCAGGCAGAAGAAAAACTAGCTCAGTCTATGAAAAAAGTGGATAAGACATTCTTCAGATATATAAATGAAAAAAGACAATTAAAACAAGGAATAACTAAATTAAAAACAATAAACAATAAAGGGCTAGCCGACTGCCTTAATGAATACTTCTGTTCAGTTTTTACAAAAGAAAAAGGAGAAGGACCTCCACTAGAAAGAATGACTATTAAATCGTTTGATGCATGTATCTTTACAGAGGAAGATGTTCTAAGTTTGCTGTGTAAGGTGAAGACAGATAAGTCACAGGGGCCTGATGAGATACACCCAAAATTATTAAAAGAGCTTAGTGGTGAGCTGGCAAAACCGTTAACAGATTTATTTAACCAATCATTAGTAACAGGAGTCGTCCCGGAAGATTGGAAATTGGCAAATGTCGTGCCCATTTACAAGAAAGGTAGTAGGGAGGAATCGAGCAACTATAGACCAGTGAGTCTGACATCAATAGTAGGCAAATTAATGGAAACCCTATTAAAGGATAGGATTGTGGAACATCTAAAATCCCATGGATTGCAAGATGAAAAACAACATGGGTTTACTTCAGGGAGATCATGTCAAACAAATCTTATAGATTTTTTTGACTGGGTGAATAAAATAATAGACGGTGGAGGTGCAGTAGACATCGCATATCTAGATTTTAGTAAGGCTTTTGACACTGTCCCACATAGAAGACTTATCAATAAACTGCAGTCATTGAGCATGGACTCCCATATTGTTGAGTGGATTAGGCAGTGGCTGAGTGACAGACAACAGAGGGTTGTAGTCAATGGAGAACATTCAAAACAAGGTAATGTTACCAGTGGGGTTCCACAGGGATCTGTACTGGGACCGATTTTGTTTAATATCTTCATAAGTGATATTGCAAAAGGCCTCGCTGGTAAGGTTTGTCTTTTTGCTGATGACACAAAGATATGTAACAGGGTTGATGTTCCTGGAGGGAAACGCCAAATGGAAAAGGATTTAGGAAAACTAGAAGAATGGTCAGAACTCTGGAAACTGAAATTTAATGTGGATAAATGCAAGATAATGCACCTGGGGCGTAAAAACCCAAGGGCAGAATATAGAATATTTGACACAGTCCTGACCTCAGTATCTGACGAAAGGGATTTAGGAGTAATTATTTCAGAAGACTTAAAGGTGGGAAGACAATGTAATAGAGCAGCACGAAATGACAGCAGAATGCTTGGATGTATAGGGAGAGGTATAAGCAGTAGAAAGAGTGAAGTGCTTATGCCGCTGTACAGAACACTGGTGAGACCTCACTTGGAGTATTGTGCGCAGTACTGGAGGCCATATCTCCAGAAGGATATAGATACTCTAGAGAGAGTTCAGAGAAGAGCTACTAAACTAGTACATGGATTGCAGGATAAAACTTACCAGGAAAGGTTAAAGGACCTTAATATGTATAGCTTGGAAGAAAGAAGAGACAGAGGGGATATGATAGAAACTTTTAAATACATAAAGGGAATCAACTCGGTAAAGGAAGAGAGCATATTTAAAAGAAGAAAAACTACCACAAGAGGACACAGTTTTAAATTAGAGGGGCAAAGGTTTAAAAGTAACATAAGGAAGTATTACTTTACTGAGAGAGTAGTGGATGCATGGAATAGCCTTCCTGCAGAAGTGGTAGCTGCAAATACAGTGAAGGGGTTTAAGCATGCATGGGATAGTCATAAGGCCATCCTTCATATAAGATAGGGCCGGGGGCTATCCATAGTATTCAGTATATTGGGCAGACTAGATGGGCCAAATGGTTCTTATCTGCCGACACATTCTATGTTTCTATGTTTCTATATCTGGTGTCACACAGAAGATTACATTTAAAGAAAAACAACAATTTTGACTGTGAATAAATAGCAGTCAGTTGCCTGCACGTGTTTGTGTGTTTAAGGCACAGCTGCAAGTGCATAGTGTCACCAGCGCTACTCATATCTGGTGTCACAGTAGATTACATTTAAAGAAAAAAAACAATTTTGACTGTGAATAAATAGCAGTCAGTTGCCTGCACGTGTTTGTGTGTTTAAGGCCCAGCTGCAAGTGCATAGTGTAACCAGCGCAACTCATATCTGGTGTCACAGTAGCTTGCACGCATAGTACAACTTAACTAATCTAAATAAAATGACAGGCAGAGGCAGGCCACCCCGCAGGGGCTGTCGTGGTCGTGGTGCTGTGATTCCCTTTGGCCCTAGAATAATGCCCAGTGTTCAGAGGCCACGTACCCTGAACTCAAAAGGTTCTGAGAACATTGTTGACTGGCTAACACAGGACATCCAATCTTCTACAGCTTCCGCTCTGAACTTTGACGCACCATCCTCCTCCAGCTCAGCTTCGGGCACCTCTCAAGTTACCACTCGCCCGCCTGCCGCAACCACCAACACTAGCACCACAGCTGCTTCACTTGATCTGTCAGAGGAGTTATTTACACATCAGTTGGAAGAAATGAGTGATGCGCAACCATTATTGCCAGAGGATGTAGATAACAGGGATATGTCTCAGTCAGGCAGCATTACACACATGGACGTACGGTGTGATGATGATGATGTTGTACCTGCTGCTGCTTCCTTTGCTGAGTTGTCAAATACAAGTGAAGCGGTTGATGATGACGATGTGTCCGTGGATGTCACGTGGGTGCCCGCTCGAAGAGAAGAAGAACAGGGGGAAAGTTCAGATGGGGAGACAGAGAGGAGGAGCAGACGAGTTGGAAGCAGGGGGAGGTTGTCGCAAGGAGCTAGTGGCACAGTCAGACAGCATGCATCGGCACTCGGGGTCAGCCAGACAGCACGCCAATCAACGCATGCTGTTGCCACTATGCCGTCATTGCAGAGCTCAGCAGTGTGGCATTTTTTTTGTGTGTCTGCCTCTGACAACAGCGATGCCATTTGCAACCTGTGCCAAAAGAAACTGAGTAGTGGGAAGTCCAACACCCACCTAGGTACAACTGCTTTGCGAAGGCACATGATCGCACATCTCAAACACCTATGGGATCAACACATGAGTACAAGCAGCACACAAACTCAAAGCCGCCATCCTCCTCCTGGTCCAGCATCTTCAGCCACGTCAACCACTGCTGTCCTCCTTGCCCCCTCTCAACCATCTGCCACTCCGTCTCTCGCCTTGAGCAGTTCCTGCTCATCTGCCCACAGACAGGTGTCTGTCAAGGACATGTTTGAGCGTAAGAAGCCAATGTCACAAATTCACCCCCTTGCCCGGCGTCTGACAGCTGGCTTGTTGGAACTCTTAGCCCGCCAGCTTTTACCATACAAGCTGGTGGAGTCTGAGGCCTTCTAAAAATTTGTAGCTATTGGGACACCGCAGTGGAAGGTACCCGGTCGAAATTTGTTTGCACAAAAGGCAATCCCCAACCTGTACTCAATTGAGCAAAAGGAAGTAATGGCATGACTGGCACACAGTGTTGGGGCAAGGGCCCATCTGACCACTGATACCTGGTCTGCAAAACACGATCAGGGCAGGTATATCACCTACACTAAGCATTGGGTAAACCTGCTGACGGTTGCCAAGCATGAAATGCGTGGCTCTGCAGAGGAGTTGGTGACACCGCCACGACTTGCAGGCAGGCCTGCTGCCACCTCCTCTACTCCTCCTGCTCCATCCTCTTCCATAACCTTCTCGGCTGAGTCCTCTTCTGCTGCTGCATCTTGCTCCACATCAACGGCACCTCCCCAGCTCCACAGGGGCTATTCCACATCCCGGATACGACAGTGTCACGCTGTCTTGGGGTTGACTTGCCTGAAAGCAGAGAGTCACACCGGACCAGCACTCCTGTCCGCCCTGAACGCACAGGTGGATCAGTGGCTGACTCCGCACCAACTGGAGATCGGCAAAGTGGTGTGTGACAACGGAAGCAATTTGTTGGCAGCATTGAATTTGTTCTACACCGACATGGCGCACTTTTCAGATATCCAGCGGCGAAACAACATGCCAGTAAGGCGCTTGATTTGCGACAGCCCGACATGTTGGAATTCAACACTCCTAATGTTCGACCGCCTGCTCCAACAAGAAATCGCCGTCAACGAGTATTTGTATGATCGGGGTGCTAGCACAGCCTCTGTGGAGCTGGGAATTTTTTTGCCACGTTACTGGACGCTCATGCGCAATGCCTGTAAGCTCATGCGCCCTTTTGAGGAGGTGACAAACCTAGTCAGTCGCACCGAAGGCACCATCAGCGACATCATCCCATTTTTTTTCTTCCTGGAGCGTGCCCTGCGAAGAGTGCTGGATCAGGCTGTAGATGAGCGTGAAGAGGAAGAGTTGTGGTCACCATCACCACCAGAAACAGCCTTATCAGCATCGCTTGCTGGACCTGCGGCAACGCTGGAAGAGGAGTGTGAGGAAGAGGAGTCAGAGGAGGAATGTGGCTTTGAGGAGGAGGAGGAAGACCAACCACAGCAGGCATCCCAGGGTGCTCTTTGTCACCTATCTGGTACCCGTGGTGTTGTACGTGGCTGGGGGGAAAAACATACCTTCAGTGAGATCACTGAGGACGATCACACAAAAATGTAAGATAGGACAGCACCACTTACTTGGATACACTCAAGCAACTATGCGGCGGTGCTCGTGGCGTCAGGTCTCGGCCTCAGAGACCCCCAATAGACCATCAAAAAATAAGGAAGGTCACGGCACTCCAGAAGCAAATTCAATGTGTTTTAATCCACCAGATATTCAGCAGCAACGTTTCGACATCCGTCTTGGTATGTAGCTTGATAAAGACGGATGTCGAAACGTTGCTGCTGAATATCTGGTGGATTAAAACACATTGAATTTGCTTCTGGAGTGCCGTGACCTTCCTTATTTTTTGATGATCACTGAGGACGAGTAACGGGACATGAGTAGCTCGGCATCCAACCTTGTGCAAATGGGGTCTTTCATGCTGTCGTGCCTGTTGAGGGACCCTCGTATAAAAAGGCTGAAGGAGAACGACCTGTACTGGGTGGCCACGCTACTAGACCCCCGGTATAAGCAGAAAGTGCCTGAAATGTTACCGAATTACCGCAAGGAAAGGATGCAGCAGTTCCAAAATAAATTAAAAAGTATGCTTTACACAGCGTATAAGGGTGATGTCACAGCACAACAGGAATCTAACAGGGGAAGAGGTGAAAGTAATCCTCCTCCTATCACGACCACGCCGGCAAGGACAGGATGCTTTACAGACGTGTTGTTGATGGAGGACATGCAGAGCTTTTTAAGTCCTACGCATCGCCACAGCCCTTCGGGGTCCACCCTCAGAGAACAACTCGACTGACAGGTAGCAGACTACCTCGCCTTAACTGCAGATATCGACACTGAGGAGCGATAAACCCCTTGACCTGTGGCCTGAGCTATCCCAATTTGCGATAGAACTTCTGGCCTGCCCCGCTTCAAGTGTCCTGTCAGAAAGGACCTTCAGTGCAGCAGGAGGTATTGTCACTGAGAAGAGAAGTCGCCTAGGTTAAAAAAGTCTAGATTACCTCACCTTTATTAAGATGAATGAGGCATGGATCCCGAACGGACTGACAGTGGGTGATACATTCGACTAAAAAAGGGCTGATGAGATGAGCTGCCTTGGGCTAAAAATGGTCCACATGCTGCTGTATTTTATCTCTGAATGACTTGCGTGACTTATCCGCCACCAACTAGGGTTCAAGCCGCAATGTTTTAGGGCACTTTCTGCCTGGGAAACATCAATTTTACTGGCCACTGCTACAGCAGCGGCTGCAACAATACCTAATTTTTCAGGCATGTGTACATGCCTAATTTTTCTGGCCTCAGGTCCTGCACTGTGGCTGCAAAAACAAATAAAAAAAAAAGGCACATACAGTACAGACCAAAAGTTTGGATACACCTTCTCATTCAAAGAGTTTTCTTTATTTTCATGACTATGAAAATTGTACATTCACACTGAAGGCATCAAAACTTTGCATAGAAAAAACATTAATTCTTTGTGATCTTAATGGGACCACACTGCAGAATCATTGTTTTCTGGGTCACTTAACTGTCACTGAACTACCTCAGCACGACCATAGGCTTTGAAAAACCCCCATCGCCTGCAATCTCCCAAACGTGCGCACGAGCACAGTCATCACTACAGCAAGATTGACGCATAGAGGAATAAAATTTATGTCATGAGTGTGTTAACTATTGACAACTCTTTGCGGTTGTCTAAAATCTATTCCATACACGTCCCCTGATAGGGGACATAACAGGGATTAAACTGATTGGAATAGTACTACTTAACACACCACTCCTATCTGGTGGCACAGTAAATTGCACGGCGCACGCGCAGTGCCCCACATTGGAACTAGGAGGACCAACCAAGCATCTTTTTCCATCTCCCGGTTCCTAAAATCTATTCCATACACGTCCCCTGATAGGGGACGTAACAGGGATTAAACTGGGATTCTACGTTTTATTTGCCCTAGTGCGCTACAGTTATTTATTCTAACGCATTTTTTGGCTTGTATTAGTGGGAAAAAAGGGCTTAATAGCCGTTGTGTGGTGAAGTTCGAAAATTACAGCATCGTGTATTAGTGGCAAAAGTAAAATATATTTGCAGCTTAGCGGTGCAGTTTCTGTTCTAAAGTCCTTTTTTGCGTGTAATAGTGGAAAAAAGAAAAAATATATTTGCCTCTCAGAAATGCAGTTATATTTTTTAACCCCTTTAGCCCCTTTAACCCCTTAAGGACTCAGCCCTATTTCACCTTAAGGACCAGGCCATTTTTTGCAAATCTGACCAGTGTCACTTTATGTGTGAATAACTTTATAATGCTTTTACTTATCCAGGCCATTCTGAGATTGTTTTTTCATCACATATTGTACTTCATGACAGTGGTAAAATGGAGTAAAAAAAAACATCATTTTTATTTATAAAAAAATACCAAATTTACTCAAAATTTTTAAAAATGTGCAAATTTCCACATTTCCATTTCTCTACTTTTATAATAGATAGTAATACCTCCAAAAATAGTTATTATTTTACATTACCCATATGTCTACTTCATGTTTGGATCCTTTTGGGAATGCCATTTTATTTTTTGGCGAGAGACAAAAAATGGGGAGAGGCGCTCATAGGGTGGTGGGTATCGATAATACGGTTTGTAGAAATGGATGGAGTGTGCTCACCTTTTGGTGTTGTGCGTGGGTGCGCACAACGTCCGTAGGGGCAGGTCCACAGAGAGAGGGAGGGGGGGGGGTCGGTGCTGCCAGTACCCGTTCGGTCCCTTTGGATGGAGTTGCCAAAAACTCCTAGGGACTGTGGAGGAAGTTGTGGGTGGTTTGTGTGCTGACACACGGTATGGTACTTCTTTGGCGCACAAAAGACGACCTCAATCGCGGAACGTTTAGTTTGATAGCTGTTTATTGTGCAGTAGACAACGCATTTCGGAGTTTATAACTCCTTTCTCAAGTCTTAGGGGCGTCGGCAGCAAGAGTGGCCAGAAGGCTGGGAGCCTCTTCTGGTGCGTGCTTGCTGTGCAGGGCGTTACAAGGCTTAGAAGTTTAGAAGCAAATCTTGGAAATTTCTAAAACTTTTTCAGGACCAGCTCAGGTCTGAAGTCACTTTGTGAGGCTTACATAATAGAAATCACCCAAAAATGACCCCATTACTACACCCCTCAAGGTATTCAAAACTGATTTTACAAACTTTGTTAACCCTTTAGGTGTTCCACAAGAATTAATGGAAAATTGAGATACAATTTAAAAATTTCACTTTTTTGGCACATTTTTCATTTGAATCAATTTTTTCCAGTTACGAAGCAAGGGTCAACAGCCAAATAAAACATTAATATTTATGGCTTTGATTCTGTAATTTACAGAAACACCCCATATGTGGTCGTAAACTGCTGTACGGGCACACGGCAGGGCGCAGAATGAATGGAATGACATACGGTTTTTGGAAGGCAGATTTTGCTGGACTCTTTTTTTGACACCATGTCCCATTTGAAGCCCCCCTGATGCACGCCTAGAGTAGAAACTCCAAAAAAGTGACCCCATTTTAGAAACTACACGATAGGGTGGCAGTTTTGTTGGTACTATTTTAGGATACATATAATTTTTGGTTGATCTATATTACACTTTTTGTGAGGCAAGGTAACAAGAAATAGCTGTTTTGGCACCGTTTTTATTTTTTGTACAACATTTATCTGACAGGTTAGATCATGTGTTCTTTTTATAGAGCAGGTTGTCATGGATGCGACAATACCAAATATGACTACTTTTTTTGGTTATTTGTTTCAGTTTTACATAACAAAGCATTTAAATAAAAAATTATTCTCTAGTGTCTCCACATTCTGAAAGTATGTAAGTATAGTTTTATAAAAAAAAAAATTTATTCTTCTGTAGGGGCTAATTTTTTTCAGGATGACGGTTTGATTGGCACTATTTTGGGGTGCGTATGACTTTTTGATCGCTTGCTATTACACTTTTTGTGATGTTAGGTGACAAAAAATGGCTTTTTTTACACAGTTTATTTTTTTTACGGTATTCACCTGACGGGTTAGGTCATGTGATATTTTTATAGAGCAGAGTATTACAGACGCGGCGATACATAATATGTCTACTTTTTTTTTAATGTAAGTTTTACACAATGATTTCATTTTTTAAACAAAAAAAATCATGTTTTAGTATCTCTATAGTCTGAGAGACATAGTTTTTTCAGTTTTTGGGCGATTATCTTGGGTAGGTTATGATTTTTGCGGGATGAGATGACGGTTTGATTGGCACTATTTTGGGGTGCGTATGATTTTTTGATCGCTTGCTATTACACTTTTTGTGATGTAAGGTGACAAAAAATTGCTTTTTTGACACAGTTTTTATTTTTTACGGTGTTTACCTGAGGGGTTAGGTCAAATGATATTTTTATAGAGCAGGTTCTTATGGACACGGCAATACCTAATATGTAAACTTTTTTTATTTATGTAAGTTTTGCAAAATAATATCATTTTTGAAACAAATAAAATTATGTTTTAGTGTCTCCATAGTCTGAGAGCCATATTTTTATTTTATTTTTTTGGGCGATTGTCTTATTTAGGGGAGGTTTTTGCAGGATGAGGTGATGATTCAATTGTTGCTATTTTGGGGGGCATACGCCTTTTTAATCGCTTGGTGTTGCACTTTTAGTGATGTAAGGCAACAAAATTTTTTTTTTTTTAGCACTGTTTTAGCACTCTGGGACTTCAACTTTTGGTGGTCTGATCCCCTTCACAATGCATCACAATTCGTCTGTATTGTGATGCATTGGCTGTAAGTGTATTACCATTGTAATACTCTTACAGCCTGCTTGCCTGTGAGATCCAGGGGGCTGGATATCACATGCTCTCCCAGATGGCAGCTACGATGCCTAAGGAAGGCATCGGGCTGCCTTCTATGCCATCGGGTCCCTGTCATGGACCCTAATTGCCATTCTGTGGTGCAGTGAAATATTCTAAAGCCCAGTTTGCCGTGTATTAGTGGCAAAAAAAAGTGTTGCACTTACCTGTTGATAAGCATTTTGTGTAGTGTAAAAATAGAAAAAGAATTAGGGCCTAATTGCCGTTTAGCGGTGCAGTGATATATTATAAAGCCCAGTTTTCTGAGTCTTAGTGGCGAAATAAAACATATTTGATCTAACATTTGGTTTTTTGATCTAACAATATGTCAGACAGAGAAGTGCCAGGCCCTGCACAGGGGAGTGGCAGAGGCCTAAATGTTTCTGGTGCAGGCAGAGGTCGCAGCAGGGTAAGGGGCCATGGCAGCAGGTGTCACTTCGAGAGGCCAGAGCTCCCAGTGTCAGCTAGCGGTTGCGTCGTGACCAGAAACCCAGCGGTTCTTGAATGGTTGACTCGGTCTTCGACTTCGTTGCAAGTGACATCAGACACCCCCAACCAAGAGTCGGTGGGTTCGTCAGACACAACTCTTAGTTGGCATGGCCTGGGAGCAGACCCTGTGCCCTCACCTGTCCTCAATCTGCCTCTGTACTTTTCTGTTCCCTCACCGCGAGAAGTATTAAATGCTGTAGGCTCGGCTTCACTTTTCAGCGAGAAAGAGCTACTAGAGGACAGTCAGCAGCTACTGCCCAGCCAAGATGTGGAGGATACATCCGGCGCTTCCTCCGCTAGGTGGGCAAGTAGTGATGAGGAGAGTGGCATGGGAGCTGGTGTTAAGAGCGGTCTGGCTCCTGACCCAGAGATGGTTGAGGATGGCATCAGTGACATGCAGACAGTACTCTATAATGATAATGTAGCTAATCGCACTTGGGAACCGAGTGATGAAGGGGCTTCATCATCATCGGGAGAAGAGGATGGCAGCTTGTCCGTGAGCCAGCGGCGGAGCCAGCAGTGGGAGGTCGGTATCCAAACGCACCCAGGGTAGACCACAAGCTTTGCAGGAGCCTACCTCCCCGGGAAGTAGCAATGAAGGGGTTCAAGGAGACAGTGGTGTTAGCAGGCAGTCAGTGCATAGTGTTAGGGGTAAAATCATCTACTCTGCGGTGTGGCAGTTTTTTTTAAGCCGCCGGACAGGGTAAATGTGGTCATATGTTGGCACTGTGGCCCTCCTTCAACATATGCAGCGTCGCCATAAAGTGGCCAGGGGAAACCGTGGCTCAGATGTGGTGGTCCAGCCTGCCGCAGCAACCGCTGCATCACCCACTGGCATGCACCTGGTTTCTGTCAGTCAAGGCTACACCACCTCAGCTGAAGGGAGCTGTCTGTCCTTCCCATCATCTGCTGGTCTTGATGCTCCTGCTCCTACTCCTCCTCCTACTCCTCCTCCTACTCCTTATCACGCATTCCGTCAGCAATCGATCACCGAAATGATTACCAAGAGACAACAGTATGCGTGCACTCATCCAATGGTGCAGAAGTTGAACGTGCTCCTGGCCAAGTTGCTGGTGCTGCAGTCCCTCTCTTTCCAAGTGGTGGACTCTGCACCTTTCATAGAACTGATGGCTTGTGCCGAGCCAAGGTGGAGAGTCCCAAGCATTTTTCTTTGCCAAAAAGGCAGTACCAGCCCTGCACACACATGTAGAACAGAAGGTGGGCCAATTCTTGAGCCTGTCGGTGTCTGCCAAAGTGCACAGCAGCGCCGACGTGTGGAGCTGTAACTACGGTTAGGGACAGTACATGTCCTTTACGGCACACTGGGTGATTGTGATTCCTGCACAGCCACACTATCGACTTTGCCAGGTGACGCTGCTTCCGCCTCCAAGTTGCCACGCTATTGGTCAAGCGACATTGTCTGCCTCTGCCTCCTCATCCTCCACCGTGTACTCAGTCTCCACTGCAGGAATAATTCACATTGCCCCTCCAGCATACCACATGTGCAGGGCATGGAGGTGTCACGCTGTTCTGCAACTCGTTTGCCTGTGCAAACGGAGTCACACAGGGGAGAAACTGCTCCATGTCCTTCAGTAAGAAATCAAATACTGTCTTTCTCCATGACAACTGAAAATCGGAACCATGGTGACCGACAATGGGAATAACATTGTGTCGGCGCTGCGTCAAGGAGGGATGAGCCATGCGCCCTGCATGGCACATGTGTTCAATCTGGTTGTCAAGCGATACTTGAAGTCTTCCACCCATGTGCAAGACATAAAAATGGCCAGGAAACTTTGCATGCACTTCAGCAATTCGTACACTGCAAATCACACACTCCTGGAAGTGCAGTGGCAGAACGGCATCCCCCAACATAGGCTGATATGCGAAGTTTCCACCCGTTGAAATTCCACCCTCCATATGTTGGATGGACTGTATGAACAGAGAAAGGCCATCAATGATTTCTTGATGATGCAAGTGGATAGGCGTACTCCCCTGTGTAACTTCGATATCAGCCAGTGGCAGCTCATGTGTGACACCTGCCGTTTGCTCAGGCCCTTTGAGGAGGCCACGTTATTTTTCAGTCACCAAGACTACAGGATGACGATGTCATTACACTGCTTAATGTTCTGGAACAGATGCTGGTAAATCTGGCTGGTTAGGGGACTGGAGACGTGGCGCCTAGATCTGACGACCACATGAGCCCTGTGGAGGCGGAGGAGGAGGACATTGGAGCACAAACAATGTGTAGCAAAATGTTTGTTATTTTTACACAGGTGACAGGAGAGGAGGAGCAGGAGCAGCCAGAGGAGCTACAGGGTGATGAGGAAGATGAGGCAGAGGACCCAGACACAAAGGGGCACAGTCACTTGCACAAATGGCCTGCTGCATGCTCACTTGCTTGGGTAGTGACAGCCGATTTGTCACCATTTGGCAGAGGGATGACTTCTGGCTCTTCATCTTGTTGGACCCTCTCTACCAGTCCAAAATGGGGACCTTATTTACACCGGCTGAGAGGGAGGACAAACTGAACCACTATAGAGACATCCTATGTAGTCAGTTGGCCTCTGCCTTTCTGCACCATTGTCCATCCTCTTGCAGGTCTGACCGGCGGGGCCCTCTATGCTCACATTACACTGCCATGGCTGCTGGGGTGGCAGGAGCAGTACCAACTCCATCAGCGGCAGCCTGGGTCTACAGTCGCTGATGAGCAGCTTTCTTCACCCGCATAGTGAAGAAACTAGAGTACTCTCCAGAAGCAGCATCTAAACCTGGATCCAGCAGGCGGTGGCATACTTGGACAGCACCCTGCCAGCCAACATTAAAGATCCGCTGAACTACTGGGCAGCTAAACTGGATTTGTGGCTGCAACTGACCGAGTTAGCCCTTGAAAAGCTGTCCTGCCCGGCCAATAGTGTGGCATCAGAGCGGGTGTTTAGTGTGGCAGGGGCCATAGTTACCCCAAGAAGAACTCGCCTGTCCACCAAAAATGTGGAGAGCCTGACCATTGTCAAGATGAACCAGACGTGGATCAGCCAGGATTTCTAACCACCAATTCCTGATGCATCAGACTAGGTCATCCATGGTGCCACACCAACACTTTGACAAAAGAGACTGGTTTCTTCTAGCTACCTGCTTCAGCTACTATTCTGATGCTGCCATCCGCCTGATCCCACACATCTGAGGCCATGTGCTCCTTCTTTCAACCACCATCTTCAGCAGGTACTGGTATTGCCACCCACCTCCACACTGTGTCACCTTGCCACTCTGTGGTCTTTCTGATGCTGCCGCCACCTCCATACTCTGTCATGTGCCACTCTGTGGCCTCCTGATGCTGCCGCCACCTACAGACACAATGTTACCTTGCGACTCCAGACTCTGTCATAGGGTCACTCTGTGGACTTCTCATGCTGTTCCCACCCTCCCTACTGCATGACTGGGCCACTATTTAGCCTTTTTGGCTTGGCTGACATGATCATTTATTTGACTTTTCAGAAGAAAGGTAAAATGATACGCACAACGGATCCTGTCTGTGTAGCAGCTGTAAGGCCTGTTTGGTCCCATCAGAATTGGCTTGTGATTTGGTTACAAAACTTTACAAGACTTGCAAATATTCCATTCACGTGTCATCTCTGTTTTGGATCCAGTCTGGCTTTTTTGGGCATTAGTAATACTGATGGATTACTGACCAAATGCTGACCAAGTGAAGGTGGATGCTCCACAGACAGGATCATTTTTTTGGGGGTTATTGTTATGATGGATCAGAGGAAGGGCAAAATAATCAGTGACATCAACACTAGTCATGAGTGACAGGGGCAATATTCAAATTTGCAATAATTCACAAATATTTAGGCAAATATTTGTAATATATTCACAAATTCGCTGTTACTACATTTTTCAGGCTGCTAGAAGTTTCCTGAGACTGGAGAAAATGGTTGGTATGGCAGAACATTACAATAGCTTTATATGCAGATATAGTGCTCCAATATATTCACGATGGCACAAATAGGAAATTAATGATGCGCATATTTTTACGCAATACGTGCAACTTCAGATTTTAGCAGGTCTGACTATATATTACTGATTGATGCACTAAGTATTGTCCCACTACCTAACACCCTGCACTGGAACCTATCAGCTACATTATATCAAGATCTAACCTACTTTGACTATCTCCCACTAACTATCTTTATTATATATATATCTAAGCTAACTTACTAACTAACTAACTATCTAATGTAATTAAACAATAAAGTACAGAGCACAGCAATGACACTGCTCTCTCTCTCAGAACTCCATAAAACTACAGAAAATGGCTGCTGGGGAGGTTCTTATATAGTAAGGGGTAGGCAACGTTTCTATTGGTTGCTAGGGATGTTGCTAAGCTCAGACAAAGACATTGCAGCCTTCTCATTGGCCCACAAGCAGAGAAGGTAGGCTACTGATGAAAAAAAAAAATACTAGAATATTAGAGAATACAAATTATATGTAGCACTATATTCTAAATATTCGCAAATTCTCGAAGTGGCAATATTCACAATTAAAATTCACAATTTGAATATTCGCGCCCAACACTAGTGTCACGGAACCATGAACCAGACGTACAACAAGAGATAAGTGAAAATAAGAAGGCTTTATTGAAAATAAAGCTGTAAAGCAAAAGTCCAAACGGATGGTGAAACCGAGCAGAGTCTTTGCGAAGCCAGAGGTCAGGAACCAGAAGGGTAGTCAGACGAAGCCAGGATCAGGAACCAGCAGGGTAGTCAGACGAAGCCAGGATCAGGAACCAGCAGGGTAGTCAGACGAAGCCAGGATCAGGAACCAGCAGGGTAGTCAGACGAAGCCAGGATCAGGAACCAGAAGGGTAGTCAGACAAAGCCAGGATCAGGAACCAGAAGCAGCAGCAGTCTTAGAAGCATGTGAACACAAGAGGACCAAGCAAGGAACTGAAGCCACAGACCTCCTATATATATGAGCTAGGCATCCAGCTCCTCCCAGGGGAAGGAGGAGCCGCAGGGTGGAAGGCTACAAGAAACCCAGAAACCAAGATGGCCGCCAGCACATGTCAAACGAAGGAGAGCAGCAAGCAGGTAAGACCATGACAGTACCTCCCCCTCAAGGGCCCCTCCTCCGCGGAGCACAAAACGGTTTCTGAGGGAAGCGTGCGTGGAAGGCTCGGAGCAAGGCAGGAGCATGGACATCTGCGGAGGGAACCCAGGAACGCTCCTCTGGACCATAACCACGCCAATGGACCAAAAACTGCAACCGACCGCGGACCAGGCGTGAGTCCAGGATATTGCTCACCTCATATTCCTCACGATTGCCCACTTGGACCGGACGAGGCCGAGGAACCGAGGAAGTGAAACATAGTAACATAGTAACATAGTAACATAGTACATAAGGCCGAAAAAAGACATTTGTCCATCCAGTTCGGCCTGTTATCCTGCAAGTTGATCCAGAGGAAGGCAAAAAACCCTGTGAGGTAGAAGCCAATTTTCACCACTTTAGGGGAATAAAAAATTTCTTCCCGACTCCAATCAGAATAACTCCCTGGATCAACGACCCCTCTCTAGTAGCTATAGCCTGTAATATTATTACGCTCTAGAAACACATCCAGGCCCCTCTTGAATTCCTTTATTGTACTCACCATCACCACCTCCTCAGGCAGAGAGTTCCATAGTCTCACTGCTCTTACCGTAAAGAATCCTCTTCTATGTTTGTGTACAAACCTTCTTCCCTCCAGACGCAGAGGATGTCCCCTCGTCACAGTCACAGTCCTGGGGATAAATAGCTGATGGGATAGATCTCTGTACTGACCCCTGATATATTTATACATATTAATTAGATCTCCCCTCAGTCGTCTTTTTTCTACAGTGAATAACCCTAATTTTGATAATCTTTCAGGGTACTGTAGTTGCCCCATTCCAGTTATTACTTTAGTTGCCCTCCTCTGAACCCTCTCTAGCTCTGCTATGTCTGCCTTGTTTACAGGAGCCCAGAACTGTACACAGTACTCCATGTGTGGTCTGACTAGCGATTTGTAAAGTGGTAGGACTATGTTCATATCACGGGAATCTATGCCCCTTTTGATGCAACCCATTATCTTGTTGGCCTTGGCAGCAGCTGCCTGACACTGGTTTTTGCTGTTTAGTTTGCTGTTTATTAAAATTCCTAGATCCTTTTCCATGTCAGTGTTACCGAGTGTTTTACCATTTAGTATGTACGGGTGACTTGCATTTTTCCTTCCCATGTGCATAACCTTACATTTATCAGTATTAAACCTCATCTGCCACTTATCTGCCCAAGCCTCCAATCTATCCAGATCCCTCTGTAGTAGTATACTGTCCTCTTCAGTGTAAATTACTTTACACAGTTTAGTGTCATCTGCGAAAATTGATACTTTACTATGCAAGCCTTCTACAAGATCATTAATAAATATATTGAAGAGAATAGGGCCCAATACTGACCCCTGAGGTACCCCACTAGTGACAGTGACCCAATCTGAATGTGTACCGTTAATAACCACCCTCTGTTTTCTATCACTCAGCCAGTTACTTACCCACATACAGATGTTTTCTCCCAGTCCGAGCATTCTCATTTTATATACTAACCTTTTATGCGGTACAGTGTCAAATGCTTTGGAGAAGTCCAGATATACGACATCCATTGATTCGCCGCTGTCAAGTCTAGAACTTACCTCCTCATAGAAACTGATTAAATTAGTTTGACATGACCGATCCCTCACGAAGCCATGCTGATATGGCGTTATTTGCTCATTTCCGTTGAGATGCTCTAATATAGCATCTCTCAGAAAACCTTCAAACAGTTTACCCACAACAGATGTTAAACTTACCGGCCCACCAGTGGCTTCAACAGGGAGACATGAAACACGTTGGAGATCCTCATGCCAGGAGGAAGCGCAAGGGCATAGGCTACCGGGTTTACCCTGCGAAGCACTCGGAAGGGACCAACAAAGCGAGGCGCCAGCTTGGGAGTGGGCACTCGAAGGTTGAGGTTGCGGGTGGACAACCATACACGGTCTCCGACCTGGTAGGAAGGAGCAGGCGCTCGTCTGCGATCAGCCTGGAGTCTCTGGCGCTGCGCAGAGACCTCAAGGGACTTCTGGATCTGTACCCAAGAAGCACGTAGGACGGAAAGGTGATCCTCCACAGCCGGAATATCCTGGGGAGAGAATACCTCCGGTAACACGGCAGGTTGGAACCCATAATTGGCCATGAAGGGAGACGTCCCAGAGGAAGAGTTCACCGCCGTGTTCCTGGCAAACTCAGCCCAAGGCAGGAGGTCAACCCAATTGTCTTGGTGATCGGAGACATAGCAACGAAGGAATTGCTCCAAGGCCTGATTGGATCGTTCTGCGGCCCCATTGGACTGAGGGTGGTAGGCCGAGGAGAAGGAGAGATGAATCCCCAACTGGGAGCAAAAGGCGCGCAGAACCTGGACACAAACTGACTCCCCCGATCCGACACAATCTCCTTAGGCAAACCGTGCAACCGGAAGACCTCCCTGGCAAAAATCGTGGCCAACTCTTGTGCAGAGGGTAACTTCTTGAGAGGAACACAGTGGCACATTTTGGAAAACCGATCCACAATCATGAGAATGACCGTATGGCCTCGGGATGCAGGGAGGTCCACAATGAAATCCATCCCCAGGTGTGACCATGGACGCTCCCCGGTGGCTATGGGTTGCAGAAGGCCCAACGGAAGGTGCCGAGGGGACTTACTCTGGGCACAAACGGAGCATGCCGCTACATATGCGGCGATGTCGGAACGTAGGGAAGGCCACCAGAACAGACGTGAAACAGCCCAGGACAGCTGATTCTTTCCAGGATGCCCCGCGGTCTTGGAGTTATGGTAGGTTCGCAACAACCGAGTGCGCAACTCCTCAGGCACAAAACATCTGCCGTTGGGTCTCCCAGAGGGAGCACCAGATTGAGCCGCCAAAATCTGCTCACCCAGGGGAGAGGTCAGGCTGGTGCGAATGGCGGCCAGGATCTGATTCGGAGGTATGACCGAAGTCGGAATCGACTCCTCCCTGGACAGCTCGGAGTACTGCCGTGATAAGGCATCCGCCCTGATGTTCTTGGAACCGGGTAGGTAGGAGACCACATAATTAAAACGTGACAAGAACAGAGCCCATCTGGCCTGACGTGGTGTCAATCTCTTGGCCTCAGAAAGGTAGGTCAGATTCTTGTGGTCCGTCAGGATGAGAACCGGAACCACCGAACCCTCGAGCAAGTGCCTCCATTCTTTAAGGGCCTGCACGATGGCCAATAACTCCCTGTCACCAATCTGATAGTTGCACTCCGCGGAAGACAGTTTCCGGGAGTAAAACCCACAAGGAAGCAGAGGACCCTCTGGTGTTCTACGCTGAGACAGAAGGGCGCCTACTCCCGTCTTAGACGCGTCCACCTCGAGGACAAAGGGCAACCCAGGGTTGGGATGCGACAGAATCGGAGCCGACACAAAGGCGGACTTTAGGGCCTCAAAAGCTCGGATGGCCTCGAGCGGCCAGACCTGGGAATTACTGCCCTTCCTGGTCAGATCCGTGAGAGGCTTGGCCAGCATGGAAAAGTCCCTGATGAACTTCCGATAATAATTGGCGAAGCCCAAAAAGCGCTGCAGGGAACGAAGACCACTGGGCTAGGGCCACTGTAAGACAGCCGAAACCTTCTCAGGATCCATGGAGAACCCCTCAGCGGAAATGATGTAACCTAAGAAGGTTACCTGGGATCGGTGAAATTCGCATTTCTCAAGCTTACCGAACAACTTGTTCTCTCGTAACCGTTGCAACACTCGTCTGACATCCAGAATGTGGGCCTCCATGGATTCAGAATATACCAAGATGTCATCCAAATAGACTACCACACACTGCTGCAACAGGTCACGGAAAACATCGTTGATGAATTCCTGAAAGACTGCGGGCGCATTGCACAACCCAAAGGGCATAACCAAGGATTCGTAATGACCGGTCCTGGTGTTAAACGCGGTCTTCCACTCATCGCCCGCCTTGATCCTTACCAGGTTATATGCCGCCCTCAGGTCGAGTTTGGTAAAGACCGTGGCCCCTTTAAGGCGATCGAACAGCTCGGAAATCAAGGGTATCGGGTAAGCGTTCTTGATCGTGATGCGATTGAGACCCCTGTAATCGATGCAAGGCCTCAACTCACCGCCCTTCTTTTTCACAAAGAAAAATCCAGCCCCTGCCGGGGACGAAGATTTGCGAATGTGTCCGCGTGAAAGCGCCTCCCTCACGTACTCCTCCATGGCCTCATTCTCCGCTACCGACAGTGGATAGACTTTGCCACGAGGAGGAACGGCACCAGATTGTAACTCTATGGCACAATCATATGGGCGGTGCGGAGGTAGGGCAACCGCACGCACCTTATCGAATACATCCCGGTACTCCTCATATTCAGGAGGCAACAGAGAGTCCGAGGAAGTACACAGCAACTTGACAGACCCATGGATGCAACTAGCCCCACACTGCGGTGACCACGAGAGGATCTCGACCGATCTCCAATCGAAAGTCGGATTATGCTTCTGGAGCCAGGGGTACCCCAAGACCACCGAGTAGTGTGGAGACGAAATAACCTGGAGGCAGACCGACTCTCTGTGAACGGCACCAATGGCTATCCCCACTGGAAGGGTCTCATGAGTCACGTGTGGCGGCAGAAGGGGTCTGCCGTCTATCGCCTCAAGAGCCAGTGGGGAACCTCGAGCCTGCAGAGGAATGGAATTGGCGGCAGCGAACACACTATCAATTAACAAACCACCAGCACCAGAGTCCACCAACGCCTGGGTCGTCACCGAGCCCCCGACCCAGGAGAGGACAACAGTGATCAGTGGTTTGTCAACACGGGAAACCGGGGACAAGGAGACTCCACCCAAGATCTGCCCCCGACAGGATCTCAGGGTACGAGCGTTTCCCGGACGGTTCGGACATGCCAACCGAAAATGCCCACCGAGACCACAGTACATGCATCGGCCCTCACGTCTCCGGAGTGCCCTCTCCCCCTCGGACAGGCGAGCAAACCCCAGCTGCATGGGTTCACCCCCAGACAAGTCATCCCCAGGAGGCGTGGGAGGAAAGGGAGGCACGGGTGGGACAGCAAACGTAGGCACCAATCTGTTAGAAGACCTCCGCAGGTTCTCCTTAAAGGAAGGTCTCTCCCTGAGTCTGGTGTCAATCAAAATCAGGAAAGAAATAAGAGACTCGAGCTCAACTGGTAGGTCCTTAGCTGCAACCTCATCCTTCAAGGCATCCGAGAGACCATGAGAGAAAGCAGCGACCAGAGCCTCATTATTCCAGCCCACCTCTGCTGCCAGGGTACGAAACTCAATGGCGTATTCAGCTACGGATCGTGAACCCTGTCTGATGGACATAAGGAGCTTCGCAGCAGAGGCAGCACGAGCCGGCACATCGAATACCTTCCGAAGAGAAGCAACAAAACCGGAAAACTCGGCAACCACCGGATTGTTGTTCTCCCATAAAGGGCTGGCCCAGGCCAAGGCCTTGTCCGAGAGCAGCGAGATCAAGAAGCCCACCTTTGATCTCTCAGTAGGAAAGGCATGTGGCAGCAACTCGAAATAAATGCCCACCTGGTTAAGGAAACCTCGGCACTGAGTTGGCTCTCCCCCAAAGCGCTGTGGAAGAGGGGCAGAACCGGTCATACCCCGAAACACCGCAGGCGAAACAACAGGTGTCGGGGTAGACTCTGGCGCAACAACCGGAGCGGCAGTAGGAGCGAGCCCAGGAGCGACAACCGACCCATCGGCAACGGGAGCGAAATGAGCCGTGCGTTCAAGCAGGGTTTGCAACGCCACAGCGAACCGACCCAACAGGTGATCCTGCTGATCAAGTCTGGCAACCAGCGTGAGTAGCGAGGATGGCCCTGTACCGTCAGAATTCATGGCTTGGTCCTAATGTCACGGAACCATGAACCAGACGTACAACAAGAGATAAGTGAAAATAAGAAGGCTTTATTGAAAATAAAGCTGTAAAGCAAAAGTCCAAACGGATGGTGAAACCGAGCAGAGTCTTTGCGAAGCCAGAGGTCAGGAACCAGAAGGGTAGTCAGACGAAGCCAGGATCAGGAACCAGCAGGGTAGTCAGACGAAGCCAGGATCAGGAACCAGCAGGGTAGTCAGACGAAGCCAGGATCAGGAACCAGCAGGGTAGTCAGACGAAGCCAGGATCAGGAACCAGAAGGGTAGTCAGACGAAGCCAGGATCAGGAACCAGAAGCAGCAGCAGTCTTAGAAGCATGTGAACACAAGAGGACCAAGCAAGGAACTGAAGCCACAGACCTCCTATATATATGAGCTAGGCATCCAGCTCCTCCCAGGGGAAGGAGGAGCTGCAGGGTGGAAGGCTACAAGAAACCCAGAAACCAAGATGGCCGCCAGCACATGTCAAACGAAGGAGAGCAGCAAGCAGGTAAGACCATGACAACTAGTCAACACTAACTTACTGCTGACACCCTTTCCACTCTGTCGGGGGGCTCTACTTGTATAAGTGTTTAATAGAACAGGTTCTATAGACATCTTTGTGGAATCAGCTGACGACGGAGTAAAAGGAGTGCGCTTCTTCTTGGCGCTAACATCGAACTGTAAGGCTGAGTTCACACTTGAGTTATTTGGTCAGTTTTGGCCCTGTGACTGCCCAAATAAGTGAAGTGTGCAGTGATTCTAAGAGCGATGCCTGTCATCTGCATGTCATACGGACTCACAGTATTATTTCACTACCAAAGCAGACTCCCTATATGTGCTACTGCAAGGCACAGTGTTCTACACCACTATAAAGGCTCTCTGCAGCCAGGAAATAGCCATTGTTTGATGTAATTCGTCGCAAATAAATTTAGATCGAACCAAATTTTTCCAAATAAATTCGGCGGAACTGAGAATTAAATTTTTTAAAAATTCGCTCAGCTCTACTTGTTAGCCAGAAAATTAAAAAAACAAAATGGCAAAAGCTAAAATCCCATATCTTTTCAATAAAAAAGGGAACAAACTACTTAATCTTTAGGGCACAACCAATGCCTTTGCGGAGTATTATTCAGATCTCCATTATGTAACCTTAAGCATGATTCCCAGACCAAACAACCAGATGAAAAAGCTATACAAGCTTTTCTGAGTGCTTAAGTTTACCATCTCTCTCATGGAAAGAAAAAATGTACCTTAATGCCCTTATCTCGGCATTAGAAATTGGATCAGTTATTCAGAAACTTAAAATAAATAAATCTCCTGGTCCAGACGGACTCTCAAATGAGTTCTATAAAAAAAAAAATAAGCCACCTCCTTATTCCTCATTTACTATTATTGTTTAACAATGTAATGGACATGTGGCAACATACCATGGGAAATGCTTCATGCCTTAATTGTCACCCTCCCCAAACCAGGGAAAACACCAGATAAAGCGTAAAATTTCCATCCCATATTCTTACTAAATGGAGATCTGAAAATCTACTCCAAAATATTGGCTAATAGACTACTTAACATCCTCCCAAGATTAATGAAAAAAGATCAGGTGGGCTTTATAAAACATAGACAAAGAATTGATGGCACCAGAAGATTTGTAGACCTAATTCACTATGTGGAACAGATGAGAACACCTTCTCTGCTTCTATCTTTGGATGCAAAGAAGGCATTCGACAGAGACCACTGGGGTTATTTGAAAGAGGTAATTTGTAAATTTGGAATTAATTTCTTTCTGCTTTGATGGCACTCTATCCCAACCTGTAATGACCGGCGTCATGCAAAGGGAGGGAAATGGGAAGGCCCTGTCCAAGGGAGAGGGAAAGATGGTGACCCCTGACTCACCTTGCGGCAGGCATCTGACTGCCCTGACGTCCCTAGACGGGTTCCTCACCCGTACGCCGATCACGTGCCTAAACCCTGGCTTTCCCTAAGATGAGCCCTATGTAGTGAACAGGGCGGTGGGATCACTAGTCCGCACCACTGACACTAAGAGGAAAACACCAAGGAGAGGACAGACAATACAGACAAACATATAATCCCAGGTGGGCGACAACAGCAGACCACCAAGGCCCAACAGGGATCCGGAGGGTAACGTTCTGGAACAACAACCATGGAACACAGCTACACAGCTCCAGTGGGTCAGTATAGAAGTCCAGGCAGGAAGCTCTATATCTGGCAACCAAGTGAGAGATGGGAATATAAGGAGGTTGGGATTGCTGGACAAGAAACAGCTGAGGAGGAGAAGCTACGGATCCCTGAGTGAGCCAAAAAGGATTGCAAGGCAAACCCAGAAAGCTACCATTAATAAACAGCACTGTCTTTAGACATAGAGCGCGCAGCCAACCGCTGCGACTTCCTGACCCCGGGTATAACGGAGTCAGGCGTGGCTCTTGACACCCTCGTGACACAACCCATTCGCATCTGTTTTTTTATCAGGTTTTTTTAATCTCAAAGCTTCACAATTACAAATGGTATAAGACAGGGTTGCCCCTTATCCCCCATTATCTTTGCCCTTATGATGAACACCTAGCTGAAACAATAAGAGCTGATCCTTCCATACATGGTATACAGGTAGGCCAAACTGAGCATCGTATAGATTTGTTTGCGGATTATATTATTCTCATATGCAAAAACCCTGCAGAGTCTCTCCCAGCTATTATCAAGGTACTCACCAACTTTAGTAAGGTTTCAAATTATAAAGTGAATCAATCCAAATCCTCTATCCTAAATATGGGTCTTCCTTCTAAGACAGTATCACAATTAAAATCTGGGTACTCTTTTGGATGGGAAGCTTCTGCTCTTTCATATTTAGGCATAAAACTCACATATGTACATCTCTAAGCTATTCGAGACCAACTACTTACCCCTTCTTGGTGAAATTAAGAAGGAACTGACTAGTTTTAGAACTGGTGATCTCTTGGTTTGGAAAGCTGTCAAAAATGTTAATAATTCCCAAAATACTATATGTTTAGAAATGTCCCGATTCGCTTATCTAACGCCTTTATAAAAAAGACCCAATCTTTATTAATGAGATTTATTTGGAACAATAAAACCCCAAGGCTTAGAGCAGACATACTGTATAAGAAGGTTAAGATGGGGGGTATGGGATGTCCTCCTATTAGCTACTGTTATCGTTAGACCAATTAAAACCTCTCTGGCTTCGAGATACATCTAAACACTGGGTAGACATTAAAGCCTACTGTTTAGGTAGACTAGGTATATCTGCGAAATTAGAGGCTGCCACACTATTTAATACACCACTTATTAGCTCTCATCCGACTATAGGAGCAATCATGTATTCCTGGTGGACAGCAGTTATTAAATGTAAACTGTTTTCCATGAACTTTCTGGATGCAGGTATTGAATTGCTTGAATCCATTATACCGAACACCGGTATACAGAGGGACATATGTAAATTATTAGATCTAATTTCAGACAACGAACCTACCAGCTTTGAAAGTTTAAATAACACATTTTCATTATTACCCTCAGATACTTTTACATATTTACAAGTCAGACATGCTTTAGGTAAGATAATCTGGCCTGCTGGAATACCAAAGTCTCCAATGGGCAGTTGGTTTTCCTCTCTTTCAACCACAAGGAAGAGAATATCTTACTGCTATAGGATCCTTATAAATTCAGGCCCTGATCCCCTTGCGAAATATAAAACAAAATGGGAAACTGCTCTCAAAACTACATTTTCATAAAATGAATGACAGGAAGCATACTCTGCAATTCCTAAGATCTCTAGATGCTCAAATCATATTGAACTATCTAGGAAACTGTTATATCAATGGTTTGTGGTGCCTGCAAGGATGTCCCTATTTAGCGACGTTCCCAGTACATGATGGAGATGTCGGATCCTTTTTACATATATGGTGGGAGTGCCCATGTATTCTGTGGTTCTGGAAAAGGATTGGGAGACTTCTATCATTTATATGTGGTTTTCCAATAATTCTTGAGGCCCCATTGGCAATACTGAAAATCTATTTTCTTTATTCTACAAAACTATTATTCCATATGCTTACTGTAGTGAGAGAAATTGTCCATAACTGGAGATCTCCAGCCATACCATCAATGGCTAGGGTAATACAAGGGGTGAACAATAGCTGTTGGTATGAATTCATGATTGCCTCTTCACTGGATAACATTGCACTTTCAAAAATAAATGGGAGGTATGGTTATCATGTAAATATAACACAACCTCAATTTGATGACAATCAATACATACTGTACCATATTGCCATATCTCCTTTGTAGCATTTAAAGGGGTTCGGCAGTTTTTTTAAACTGATGATCTATCCTCTGGATAGATCATCAGTATCTGATCGGCAGGGGTCCGACACCCGGGACCCCTGCCGATCAGCTGTTTGAGAAGGCAGCGGCGCTGACAGTAGTGCTGCGGCCTTCTCGCTGTTTCCCGCAGGCCCAGTGACATCACGATTGGTATCAATGGCCTGGGCGGGGCTAATCTCTGTTCACTTGAATACATCTTAGCCCCGCCCAGGCCATTGATACTAGTCGTGATATCACTGGGCCTGCGGTAAACAGCGAGAAGGCCACGGCACTACTGCCCGCGCCGCTGTCTTCTCAAACAGCTGATCGGCAGGGGTCCTGGGTGTCTGACCCCCACCGATCAGATGCTGATGATCTATCCAGAGGATAGACAGGGCCGGTGCAAGGATTTTTTCCGCCCTAGGCAAAGATCCATTTTACCGCCCCCTCATGTCACTCACTCACTGACAGACACACACACTGACAGACAGACACACACTCAGACACTCACTTAATGTCGTACACATACACTCACTGACAGACACACATACACTCACTGACAGACAGACAGACACACACTCAGACACTCACTGAATGACGTACACATACACTCACTGACAGACAGACACTCACTCACTCACTGACAGACACTCACTGACAGACATACACCTACCCACTGAAACACACATACACACACACACACACACACACAGAAACTCACTGACAGACACTCATTCACTGGCAGACAAACACACACATATACTCACTGACAAACATACACATACTCACTGACAAACACACAGACACTTACTGACCGACAGACATCCACACTCACTGACATACACTCACTCACTGACATACACACACAGACACTCAATGACAGACACACATACTTTTACTGACAGAAATACAGACAGACATACATACACTCACTCAGTCAAACACTTAAACACTCACCTCCCTGGGGTCCAGTGTGTTGCAGCTCCTCAGTCCTCCAGCGCGCCGTTTAGTATGCCGGGGCCGGAATGACGTCATATTCCGGCATCACAGAGGGCGCGTGAGGGAGGAGTGGGGAGCTGCTAGAACAGCCTCCCTTGCCGCCCGCCTCCTCTCCTCTGGTAATTTACTGGCAGAGCAGGCACCTGCCATCAGGGTAAGCAGATGCCTGCTCTGCCATATTTAAGAAGGACCTCCACCTCCTGGCCCCCCTGTAACGGCGCTGGGGGCGGCTCAAGAGCCACTCTCCCTGTCGCCAAGGGCTGCAGCCCCAGTCAGGAGGAGCCCACCAGGGCGCCCCCAGCAGGCCGGCGCCCTAGGCGAACTCTTAGTTCGCCTATATGGTTGCGCCTGCCCTGAGGATAGATCATCAGTTTAAAAAAAACTGCAGAACCCCTTTAATTTAATTACCTGGACCAACAAATGTTGCTTTTCTTTTTTGTACCTTTAGGTAGTACAAACTACCGTATTTTATTTTATTTGACTTTCCTATTCTTTTTGTTCTACTTTATTACTACAAAATACCTCAAACAATGTATGTATTTTGTAATTGTAACAATTATTCTCAATAAAAATCAAAGTTCCCCAAAAAATTATAATCATATAAAAAATAAAAAACACTGACAGAATTACAATTTTTGCTCAGTTTACCTCCTCAAAAAATGGTATAAAAAGTGATCAAAAAGACATATGCACCCTAAAATGATACCAATTAAAAATACAGCTTGGCCCACAAAAAACAATCGCCCACACAGCTACATTGGTGAAAAAATACAAATGTTATGGGTCCTAACCTAATTTCAGCACATTATATGTTAGAAAATCCTGATGTTGCTCCTTCCCTTCTGAATGCTGTCATGCCCCCAAACAGTGGTTTATGACCACGTATGAGGTGTTTCCGTATTCAGGAGAAAATGCATAACACATTGTGGGGTGCATTCTTTCCTGTTAGCCCTTGTGAAAATAAAAAATTTGGGGCTAAAGCAACGTTAAATTGGAAATAAAAGTAAATTTTTCATTTTCACAGCCATGTGTTTCTAAATTCTATGAAATGCTTGTTGGGTCAAAGCATTCACTTCACCACTAAATTTATTCCTTGAGGGGGGTAGTTTCCAAAATGGGGTCACTTTTTGGGGTTTTCTTTCTAGGGTACCTCAGGGTCTCTTCAAATATGACATGGCACCTGAAAACCATTCCAGCAAAATCTGCACTCCGTTAACAATATGGCACTCCTTTCCTTCTGCACCCTGCCATGTGCCCATACAGCAGTTTACAACCGCATATGGGGGTTACTGGGAGATTGCACTTCCTGCTTTTTAATACCACGCCAATCTGTAGTTTGTATATTGAATTTTTTGGAGGTGTAGAAACTCCTAGTCTTAATGTGCCTTTATTTCCATCCACAGGCAGTATTCTGGTGCTCATGTGAGGCCCGGGCTATATTAGCTAGTCTTGGGTGGGGCTTAGAGCTCTCTACCTCCTTCCATTGTATGCATGGTCACATGCTGGATGTTACTGGGAGATTGCTGTGAGTCGGGCCTTGCACTCCTGTAATTCACCCACTGGCTACTGGTAGTGCCCATACGGCCCAGGTAGGTTTAGCGTTAGGTCCCAAGCTACTTGAGAAAACTTGGCGCGGTGCTCGGGCTCATACATGTCCTCAAAGCAGGATATGTTGGCTAATCTCTCAGTTTTACACCAGTATGAGGGCTAGTAAGACCGCAGAGTGCACCTGTCTTTGTTTTTGTTATATTATTTTTACTGTTTATCACATCCACACATTTTCTATCATGTGTAGGATGTCCATTGTGGTACTTGTGGTCCGCTGCAGGCATCCTCCATTGTATGCATTTTTGCTCGGGATTGCCATTAGCAGCGGGGATTGCCATTAGCAGTGGGCCACAAGTGCAGGTTCTGCCCCCCTATATAGATGCACGACTGCATATTTAGGTTAAGCACTTCCTGCTTTTTAATACCATGCCAATCTGTAGTTTGTATATTGAATTTTTTGGAGGTGTAGAAAATCCTAGTCTGAATGTGCCTTTATTTCCATCCACAGGCAGCATTCTGGTGTACATGTGAGGCCCGGGCTATATCAGCCAGTCTTGCTTGGGGCTCAGAGCTCTCTGCCTCCTCCCATTGTATGCATGGTCACATGCTGGAGGTTACTGAGAGATTGCTGTGAGTCGGACCTTGCGCTCCTGTAATTCGCCCACTAGCTCCTGGTATTGCCCATACGGCCCAGGTAGGTTTAGCGTTAGGTCCTGAGCTACTTGAGAAACCTTGGCGTGGTGCTCGGGCTCATACATGTCCTCTAAGCAGGATATGTTGGCTAATCTCTCAATTTTACACCAGTATGAGGGTTATTAAGACCGCAGAGTGCACCTGTCTTTGTATTTGTTATATTATTTCAACTGGTGTGATATACCAGTTGCCCCCCAAATTTTTTTATTGAAGCAGGGGTGTGATATACATATAATATAATTTCTATATAGTGCATTTGTATAGTGCAGAATTTGTGTGCGGGTCTGCTGAGATACCGCAGCTATACAGAAAGACAAACGCCATTGGAATAATTAATTGCAACTGGTGTGATATGCCAGTTGCCCTCCAAAAAAGTGATTGAGGCAGTGGTGCGATATACCTATAATATAATTTCTTTATAGTTCATTTGTATTGAGCAGAATTTGTTTTGTGTGGGGGTCTGCTGAGATACAGCAGCTATACAGAAAGACAAACGTCATTGGAACAACTAATTGCAACTGGTGTGATATATCAGCTGCCCCCAAAAAAATCTGAATGAGGCAGGAGTGTGATATATCTATAATATAATTTCTATATAGTGCATTTGTATTGTGCAGCATTTGTGTGCGGTTCTGCTGAGATACCGCAGTAATAAGGACAGCCAAACGCCATTGGAACAACTAATTGCAACTGGTGTGATATATTAATAGCCCCCCAAAAAAATTATTTAGGCAGGGGTGTGATATACCTATAATATAATTTCTATATAGTGCATTTGTATAGTGCAGTATTTATGTGCAGTTCTGCTGAGATACCGCAGCTATAAAGAGGGACAAACGCCATTGGAACAACTAATTGCAACTGGTGTGATATACCAGTTGCCCCCCAAAAAAAATGATTAAAGGGTTCTATATACCTGCTTCCACAAATACTGCTCTTCTCTAGGGAATTTGTCACAGGGTCATTTTGAAAATGACAGCAGAGGAAAGGGCAGGCCGTTCTGCAAGGGTGGTCGGGGTTGGGCAGGTGCACCAGGTCGGAGCCGAAGTGGAAAGTTGGAGAAGATGCGTGCGATTACATCAAAGGAAGCACCAGATTTGGTTGAGTGGCTAACTCAGCCTTCCGCTTCTGCACTTTCCTCATCCTCTGTATCAGCACCCTCCTCACTCTCTGTTGTGTGCACCCCCAAAGACACCACCACCACCATAGCCCCTCCACTCGAGTCAAAGGAATTATTTTCCCATCAATTTCCAGACATTACCGATGCACAGCCAATCTTTTCATCGGATGAGGAAGAGGAGGTAGCAACGGCCGGCCACCCAGCGGTCTGATGACAGTAGCCAGATCAGCCCAAGGAGGGTGGTCCCCGCTGTTGCTGCCTACTCCGAGATCTCTAAGGTCAATGTAGGTGAAGGTGACGATGATGGTGTGTCGATGGACGTCACGTGGGTGCCCACAAGAGAGGAAGAGGAGGAGAGATCAGAGGGAGAGACGGAGCAGCAGATTGGGAGGAGAAGGAGGAAAACAAACAGAACTCGCAGTGCACAGGAGGCAAACAGCAGACTGTAAATGTATCTGGAGCGAGCCATCCACCATGCACGGTCACATCTTGCACTCCCAGGATGCCAGCACATGGCTCTGTAGTGTGGGCTTTTTTTAACGTGTCAGCTGCTGATAATGGTGTTGCCATCTGCAGCCTGTACTTTCAACGCATAAGTCGCGGTAAGTAGGGTTAAGCAAACCTGAACTGTAAAGTTCAGGTTCGTACCGAACTTTAGGATTTTTGGACCCCGGACTCGAACCTAAACATTTCAGTAAAAGTTCTGGTTCGGTGTTTGGCGATTTCTTAGCGCTTTTTAAAAGGCTACAGAGCAGCCAATCAACAAGCGTTTAACTGAGTGACCTTAGAAGCCATCACAGCCATGCCTACTAATGGCATGGCTGTGATTGGCCAGTGCAGCATGTGACCCAGCCTCCATATAAGCTGGAGTCACGTAGCGCTGCATGTCACTCTGCTGGGCTTAGTGTAGGGAGAGGATGCTGCTGCTGCTGTGAGGGAGAGAATAGGACAGAATCTGTTATCAGAACTCCATTTGAACTCAGCGATCTACATAGATATACTGTAGTTGTGTGGGTGCAGTGCACAATCGTTTTATCCTGCCTTGAGCCCAGTGCCATAGAAAAACAACTTTTTATACAAGCTCAGTGCACCAGCAGTCCATCTGTGCTTTTGTGACATTCAAATCCAAGCTTGAAATACTTTAATAATAATCTGGCTTTGAAAAAACACAAATTTTTGGGCAATATCCAACATCTGGTGCCTTTGCAGGATTAGTCAGTGTGCAATTTAAGCTAGAAAAACAGCTATAATTTTCTGGGTTTTTAAAAACACCCTTTTTGGGCAAAATACACTATTTTACAGCCCTTGCAACATCTGCACGTTTGAAATTCAAACGTTATATACAGCTTTCATATTCTGTAAGTAAAAAAAAACACCCTTTTTTGCAAAATACTTAATATTGCAGCTCTTGCTGCATCTATGATTGTTAAAAACAAGTTTTAAAAACTTCAATAATTTTCTGGCTTTGAAAAAACACACATTTTGGGAAATATACAACATCGGGTGCCTTTGCAGGATTAGTCAGTGTGCAATTTAAGCTAGAAATACAGCTATAATTTTCTGTTTTTTTAAAAACACCCTTTTTGGGCAAAATACACTATTTTACAGCCCTTGCTGTAAAGGGTTATATACTGCTATTATATTCTGTTATTAAACAAACACCCATTTTGGCCAAAAAACTTTAATTGTGACCTAGTCTACAACTGTACGTGTGAGATACAACCTTTACATACTGTGGTTCTATTCTGTTATTTGAAAAACAGCCATTTTGGGCAAAAAACATTAATTGCGGCCTAGTTTTGATCTGTACGTGCGACATACACACTTTAGATACTGTGGTTATATTCTTCTATTAATAAAACACCCTTTTTGGGAAAAATACACAATTTTACAGCCCTTTCTGCATCAGCCGGTGTGAAATTCAAGGGTTATATACTGCTGTCATATTCTGTTATTAAACAAACACCCATTTTGGGCAAAAAACTTTATTTTGCAGTCTTTGCTGGCCATTGGCACACCGCAATGGAAGGTCCCCGGAAGGAAATATTTCTCCCTGAAGGGTATCCCTGAACTATATGACCATGTTCAGCGGCAAGGTAATATATCTCTGGCACACAGTGTCAAGATACATCTGACCACAGACACGTGGTCTAGCAAACATGGGCAGGGAAGGTACATAACTTTACTGCCTACTGGGTCAACCTTCTGATTGCCTTCAAGCATGTAACCCGTGGCAGCCGTGTGGATTTGGTGTTACCGCCACGGATTGCATGCAGGCCTGCCTCTTCTTCTCCACCTCCTCCATCCTCCGTCTCCCCTTCATCTGACTCCTCATTTTCCACTGCTACCGCCTCTTCCGCTGCACCCCTAAAGCTCCACAGAACCTTTTGGTCATGCCATGTAAGACGTTGCCATGCTGTGCTGCGGCTGTTGTGCCTGGAAGCCAAGAGCCACACTGGTCCTGCACTCCTTTCAGGTCTGCGGTCACAGGCCGATCAGTGGCTAACCCTGCTCAATTTGACAGTTGGTAAAGTGGTGTGCGACAACGGTGCCAATCTGCTAAACATGCTGAAACAGGGCAAAATGGCGCACGTTCTGAACTTAGTCGTGCAGCGATTCGTTGCCAAATACCCCGGAGTCCAGGATGTCTTGCGGCAGGCCAAGAAAATCTCTGGCCATTTTGGAAGATATTACACCGCCATGGCTCGCCTTGCTGATGTTCAGCGGCGACACCACTTGCCCATCAGACGTCTGATTTGTGACTGCCCTACACGCTGGAACTCCACCTTGTATATGCTTGATAGGATTCTCCAGCAGAAATGTGCCGTTAACGACTACCTGTACAAACTCATCGGCAGAACAGGTTCTGGGGAGCTTGTTTTTTTTCACCGCGCCAGTGGCTGCTCATGCGCGACTCATGCAGACTTCTGCGGCCATTTGATGAAATCACCAAACTGGTCAGACACAGCCAGGGCACCATCAGTGACATCGTACCTTACACCTTCTTTCAAGAGTGTGCATTGCGTTGTGTCATTGATCAAGCCGTCGAGGAGCAGAAGCAGGATGAATCCCTGCTCCGAGTCCTCTCAATGCTGGATGAATTCCCATGGGGGGCTACTTCATCTGAGACAAGTCAGCAGGAGTCTGAAGAGGAGTCAGAGGAGGATGGTGCCCATGGCGGAGGAGGAGGAGCAAGAAGAGCATGCTTTAAACTTTTCAGGGATCCCTGGTGTTGTCCGTGGCTGGGGGGGAGGAGACCAAGGATGAAATTATCCTGGACGATGAGCAGGAGCCAGGCCACTCCACTGCTTCCAGTTTAGTGCAAATGGGGCCCTTCATGCTCTAGTGTTTGAAGAGATACACCAGTATAAAAAAGGGCAAGGACCAGTACTGGGTGGCAACGTACTTAGACCCCGGTATGAACACAAAATGGTGGACATGTTACCAGCATCACAGAGGTCTGTCAGAATGCAGCATTTCCAGGCCTTGCTTCGAGAAATGCTGCATTCTGCTTTTGCGGGTGCTGGCAGAGAAATTTCTACTCACAGAGAAACAGTTGCGGGTACCAATCCAACAGCGCATGCAAGCAGAGGGCGGTTTGAAGATGTGTTGATCACTTCGGATATGAGATCATTCTTGCAACCAACCCATCGACAGCCACCCTCCGAATCCAGCCTCAGGGAATGCCTAGACCAACAGGTGTCCGACTACATCGGGTTAACGGCCGATGTGGATGCTCTGAGAAGCGAGGAACCCCCTGGACTACTGGGTGTGCAGGCTTGACCTGTGGCCAGAGTTCTCACAATTTGCCATGGAACTCTTGGCTTGCCCCTCATCCAGTGTCCTGTCCGAAAGGACGTTCAGCGCAGCAGGGGGTATTGTGACCGATAAGCGCACTCGCCTAGCTCACGACAGTGTGGACTACCTCACATTTCTAAAAATGAATGAGGCATGGATCTCGGAAAAATTCAACACATGTGACGACCACGTTTTAATGGAATTTCCTCATGACAGCCCACAAATATCCGCCACCAACCAGAAAAAATAATGATCCCTGTCTTTTATTTTATTGAATTTTTTTTCTATTTCATGCCACAAAAAGTGGAACTTTATTCACTAAATATGCAATGTTTCAATCCATGCTCATAAAGCAGCTTGAGAAAGACCCACCTACTGTATCATAACTTTAAAACATGCCAATTAAGGAAACAGAAGTATGGTATTTTTCGCACCTCTGTATACTAAAACACTAGGAAAGCGTTACTTTGAAACTATTACCTCAATTAACCAAATAATCACTGCTGAAACTTCTTGCAAGATCATTGCTTAGGCTATATTAAGCTAATTATCTATCCTTATCTATTTCCTCACGCCCCCTTTTCCTTATTAACCCTTTCAATACTATCTCACCATTTTTTATATATTTTTTTTTAAAACAAATTTTTATTGTTTTAAAATATCTGTAAGGTAGATAATTGTAAGCATTATACAACTTAGTGGAAGACTGTTTACATATTTAGTTACAATCATTATATCCGATTATAATTAATGCGTTGACACTAATTACAGTTGTTGTGTTTTATGCAAAACAAAACTTGAGTAGTAAATTCGGGAACACAAGGGTCTAGAGTGTAACTTATTAAGCAAAGTTTCGATATGTTTTCCATAAAGACCAGATATGAAGGAAAGTGTTTCTGGATTTTAGTTCCCAATGAGAGAGTTCCTCAAGGCGGTAAAATTGATCAACCTTAGCTTTCCACTGATCGATAGTGGGTAAGTCTGGAGAACACCAGTGTGTAGGGATAAGGAGTTGAGCAGCTGAGATCAGGAAGGAAAAAAGTTTTTTTTTTATGAGTATCTACCCCCTGGATGCCAATAGATAAGAGAGCAATTTCGGGAGAACATGGGAAGTTGGTGGTACATATATTATTGCTTAAGTTGAAGATTTTTTTCCACCAGGGGACTATCAAAGGACACTCCCACCAAATATGAAAGCAAGAGCCTCTGCTCTTTTCACATCTCCAACATATAACCGAGACATTGGGATAGTACAAGGAAATCTTGTCTGGTGTTCTGTACCACCTAGATAATATCTTATAACCATTTTCTTGCACTCGGACACAACGTGAAAGTTTGTGGGGGGTGTTAAAAAGTCTAGTTATTTCTGTGTGAGAAAATTGTCTTCCCAAGTCTCTTTCCCATAAGCCTATTACCGCTGGTTTGACATTCAAAGGGGAAAGGATGAGTTTTTTGTACAAAGCGGATATCAATTTAGAGGGGTAGGTAGTGGAAGTCAGCAGATTCTCAAACCACTCAGGGGGTTTCTGTATATTCAGAGACTTTGCACTGAGGGCGATTTCTTTTTTAAGAAAAGTGAGAAATAGAGCATGTGAGGAAGTTATATCTAGACTTTCTTTAAGAGACGATCCAGAGAGGACACAACCATCTTTGTCTAACAGATCTGTTACTAGCTTAGTAGAGGATCTGATCTCAAGAGGACAGGAATCCTTCAACTCTCTTGGGGCTAGTGAAATTATATCACTGACCTGAAGGAGAGGCGAGGGCAGAGGCAGGGCACGATGGTTGGAGGAGAACCACTCCCACACCTTCATAGTAGTGCGAATTATGGGATTCGGGATAGAGGAGGCGGTAGGGAGTGGTCTGTCTGTAGTTTTCGTTAAGGTAGAGAAGGATATTCTAGGCTTCTTATCCTGCCAGATAAACTTCAGAATCTGGGAGTTTAAAGACCTAAAAAAGGACCTTGGAATAGCAATTGGGAGAACTTGCAGGAGGTAAGTGAGTCTTGGAATCACCAGGTACATCACTAAATTTTTTCTACCGAACCAGGGCAGGTAAGGATGGTCTAAAGAATCTAGCTGAGCAACAATGGCCGCCAGGAGGGTAGTGTAGTTAAGATGGAATAAATCTGGGAGATGGGAGGTTATTTTAATGCCTAGATAAGTTAGGTGCCTGGTAGTACCCAGTTGAATGGTGAGCTTAGTTGGAGAGCTGAAGTTACGGTCGGGGAAAGGCCTATATGGAGGATTTGGGACTTTTGAGGGTTAATTTTAAAGTTTGAGAGGAGACCAAATCTTTTTAAGAGGGATATTATTAGGGGCATAGACCTAGCAGGGTTTGTTGTGAGAATTTAGAGGTCGTCAGCAAAAGTGGCTAACTTAAACTCTCGTGGGCCTATTTTTAGTCCAGTAATGCCCTCTTCCTGTCTCAAGGCCTGTAAAAGGGTTTCCATTACTAAAACAAGTATGAGGGGAGAGAGGGGACATCCCTGACATGTACCATTTTTGATTGAAAAATGGGCGGATACAAGGTTATTAACTAAGACTGAAGCAGAGGATTTTGTATACATCGCAAAAACAGCATTAATGTAAGGAGTGGGAAAATGGAATTTGTGCAGGGTATGATTTCCCTTTAAGAGAATTTCCCTTTAAGATGCAAAAAAATGTCCCCTGATTAAGATAGATATTTTTTGTTGGAATTTTTGTCATTGATCCCCCTCTAGTATTTCACTGTCCATGTTGTGAGACTATTTGTGCACTTCTACTAAGTATTTGGTAGCTGCAAATATGAGCTGAAGATTTTTCAGGTTTGCCTGCAATTAAAGTGAATGGGGCCTGCCACGAACTTGCGGTTCTCGAACATTTGATCACGTTTGCGCGATTCTGTTCGCGAACCATCCCGACCAATGTTCGGCACCTCGGAGGAATTCAACACCTGTGACAACCACGTGTTGAATTTCAACTATTATCAGTTGGGGTTTTTTCAAGAGGGGGGATATCTATTTGTTCTGGCCTGCAGTAAAATTGATATCCAATGACCGTCTAATATACCTCCAGCCACATAATTACTTTTTCTTTTCTGTCCGGTGAATGCCTAATGTTTGGGACCTCTGAGGAATTCAACACCTGTGACAATTGTGTTATCAAATTTAAACTATTATCATTTGGTTTTTTTTCAAGAGGGGGGATTTTGTTAGCCATGTTTTTAATCCAATTTTATATTTTTTGTTCTTTTAAAAATATGTATTTGATATCTATTTGTTCTAGCCTGCAGTAAAATTGATATCCCATGACCATCTAATATACCTCCAGCCACATAATTACTTGTTCTTTTCTGTCTGGTGAATGCCTAATGTTTGGGGCCTGTACTACACTGGCCTGCAGTAAAATTGACATTGACTGGCCGTCTAATATACCTCCAGCCATATAATCACTTAATTATTTATGTACAGTGAATGCATATTTTTTGGGGCCAATAATCTATCATCTAACTGGCCAACAGTAAAATTGTTATACGGTTGCCACCTAATTTACCTCCAGCCACATTATCAATTGAGCTTTTCTGTAAAATTGATAACCATTGACCGTCTAATATGCCTCCAGCCACATAATCACTTGATCATTTATGTACGTTGAATGCATAATTTTTGGGGTCTGTAATCTAACTGGCCAACAGTAAAAATTGTTATACAGTGACCGCCTAATGTACCTCCAGCCACATTATCAATTGTTCTTTTCTGTACGGTGAATGAATAATTTTTGGGGCCTGTAGTCCACTGGCCTGCAGTAAAATTTATATCCATTGACCGTCTAATATACCTCTGGCCACATAATCACTTGATCTTTTATGTACCGTGAATGCATAATTTTTGGGGCCTGTAATCTAACTGGCCAACAGTAAAAATTGTTATACAGTGACCGACTAATGTACCTCCATCCACATTATCAATTTTTCTTTTCTGTCCGGTGAATGCCTAATGTTTGGGGCCTGTACTACAATGGCCTGCAGTAAAATTGCCATTGACTGGCCATCTAATATACCTCCAGCCACATAATTACTTGTTCTTTTCTGTCTGGTGAATGCCTAATGTTTGGGACCTTGGAGGAATTCAACACCTGTGACAATTTTGTGTTATCGAATTTCAACCATTATGATTTGGTTTTTTTTCAAGAGGGGGATTTTGTTAGCCATGTTTTTAATCCAAATTTATATTTTTCATTCTTTTAAACATTATTTTTCTGGGATGAGATGATGGTTTGATTGGCACTATTTTTGGGTGCATATGACTTTTGATCGCTTGGTATTACACTTTTTGTGATGTATGGTGACAAAGAAATGGCTTTTTTTTACCGTGTTCACCTGAGGGGTTAGGTCATGTGGTATTTTTAAAGAGAAGGTTGTTACGGACTCGGCGATACCTAATATGTTAATTTTTTTTTTTTACATTTAACACAATGAATGCATTTTTGAAACAAAAATCATGTTTTAGTGTCTCCATAGTCTGAGAGCCATTGCTTATTTTATTTATTTTTTGGGCGATTGTCTTAGGCAGGGGCTAATTTTTTTTGGGATGAGGTGACAGTTAGATTAGTACTATTTTGGGGGTATACACCTTTTTGATCACTTGGTGTTGCACTTTTTGTGAAGTAAGATGACAAAAAAATGTTTTTTTAGCACATTTTCTATTTAATTTTTTTTGACGGTATTCATCTGAAGGGTTAGATCATGTGATATTTTTATAGAGCCGGTTGATACGGATGCGGCAATACCTAATATGTCCCTTCCATCGGGTCCCCATCACAGTAGCGCGGGAACCCGATGGAAGCTCTCTCCCTCTCCACACATCGCATGTGCCGCGGTCAGTGCTGACCACGGCACATCAAGAGTTAATGCACCGGCATCTGTGTTTTCACCAATGCCGGCGCATACAGCAGGGGTCCGGCTATCAGCTCCTGCACCCGTCCGATCAGTGCGCCATAATAGTACTGCGCTGGGTGGCAAGTAACGTCTCTCTGCGCTGTACTATTGTGCCGCTGGGCGGGAAGAGGTTAAAAGTAAGAAATTCTTATTTTGAAAATAGCAATTTTTTGCCAGATTTTCTGCAAATTTGTGATTTTATTATGCATAATGGTAAAGTACAATGAAGTACGATGTGTCACGAGAAAACAATCTCAGAATGGCTTGGATAAGTAAAAGCGTTACAAAATTATTAACACATAAAGTGACACATGTCAGATTTGATAAATGGCGCTTCGCCATTTGGTCCAAACAGGCTGTCGCTTGAAGGGGTTAATAAATAATAATAATAAACATCAAGTTGGATCCTTCATATTTAAGTATGTTTGGAATGTTAAAGATTAGATTATGCCTGTGGCCTGCACCTCTTTAAGAGCCTCATAAAACTTAATGACCCAAAGGTTAAAGACAGACTTGGTTTATCAAGTTTTAGCCACACAAAATAGTAAACCAGAGGGGGCTTTCGTTTCATCTTAAAGGTCACATGCCATGAGCAATAATAAATATGTTTTGCAGCATCTATTGTGTGCTTCAACCTTTTCATCCTGTCATTTAGACAGTAAAATAACCAACTCCTACACACAGCTGATAAGGCCATTGAATGTGTGTGATAAAAGCAGTTATATTTGGAAGAAGAAAATGAACTGGCTTGTCTTTTCTGGGTTCGAATGTAAAGCATACACATTTAAGAGAAGAAAACATCTTGCTCTATTTCAATTAATTTAATTGTATGTTAATATAGCGTAGTTAACCACCTCCGGACCGCCTAACGCAGGATCGCGTTCCGGAGGTGGCAGCCCTGCGCACAGTCACGCATATACGCGTCATCTCGCGAGACGCGAGACTTCCTGTGAACGCGCGCACACAGGCGCGCGCGCTCACAGGAACGGAAGGTAAGAGAGTTGATCTCCAGCCTGCCAGCGGCGATCGTTCGCTGGCAGGCTGGAGATGTGTTTTTTTTAACCCCTAACAGGTATATTAGACGCTGTTTTGATAACAGCGTCTAATATACCTGCTACCTGGTCCTCTGGTGGTCCCCTTTGTTTGGATCGACCACCAGAGGACACAGGTAGCTCAGTAAAGTAGCACCAAGCACCACTACACTACACTACACCCCCCCGTCACTTATTAACCCCTTATTAGCCCCTGATCACCCCTAATCACCCCTGATCACCCCATATAGACTCCCTGATCACCCCCCTGTCATTGATTACCCCCCTGTCATTGATCAACCCCCTGTAAAGCTCCATTCAGACGTCCGCATGATTTTTACGGATCCACTGATAGATGGATCGGATCCGCAAAACGCATCCGGACGTCTGAATGAAGCCTTACAGGGGCGTGATCAATGACTGTGGTGATCACCCCATATAGACTCCCTGATCACCCCCCTGTCATTGATTACCCCCCTGTAAAGCTCAATTCAGACGTCCGCATGATTTTTACGGATCCACTGATAGATGGATCGGATCCGCAAAACGCATCCGGACGTCTGAATGAAGCCTTACAGGGGCATGATCAATGACTGTGGTGATCACCCCATATAGACTCCCTGATCACCCCCCTGTAAAGCTCCATTCAGATGTCCGCATGATTTTTACGGATGCACTGATACATGGATCGGATCCGCAAAACGCATCCGGTCGTCTGAATAAAGCCTTACAGGGGCATGATCAATGACTGTGGTGATCACCCCCCTGTCATTGATTACCCCCCTGTAAAGCTCCATTCAGATGTCCGCATGATTTTTACGGATGCACTGATAGATGGATCGGATCCGCAAAACGCATCCGGACGTCTGAATGAAGCCTTACAGGGGCATGATCAATGACTGTGGTGATCACCCCATATAGACTCCCTGATCACCCCCCTGTCATTGATTACCCCCCTGTCATTGATTACCCCCCTGTAAAGCTCCATTCAGATGTCCGCATGATTTTTACGGATGCACTGATAGATGGATCGGATCCGCAAAACGCATCCGGACATCTGAATGAAGCCTTACAGGGGCGTGATCAATGACTGTGGTGATCACCCCATATAGACTCTCTGATCACCCCCCTGTCATTGATTACCCCCCTGTAAAGCTCCATTCAGACGTCCGCATGATTTTTACGGATGCACTGATAGATGGATCGGATCCGCAAAACGCATCCGGACGTCTGAATGAAGCCTTACAGGGGCATGATCAATGACTGTGGTGATCACCCCATATAGACTCCCTGATCACCCCCCTGTCATTGATTACCCCCCTGTCATTGATTACCCCCCTGTAAAGCTCCATTCAGATGTCCGCATGATTTTTACGGATGCACTGATAGATGGATCGGATCCGCAAAACGCATCCGGACGTCTGAATGAAGCCTTACACGGGCGTGATCAATGACTGTGGTTATCACCCCATATAGACTCCCTGATCACCCCCCTGTCATTGATCACCCCCCTGTCATTGATCAACCCCCTGTCATTGATCAACCCCTCTGTCATTGATCAACCCCCCTGTCATTGATCACCCCCCTGTCATTGATCACCCCCCTGTCATTGATCACCCCTCTGTAAGGCTCCATTCAGATATTTTTTTGGCCCAAGTTAGCGGAATTATTATTTTTTTTTCTTACAAAGTCTCATATTCCAATAACTTGTGTCAAAAAATAAAATCTCACATGAACTCACCATACCCCTCACGGAATCCAAATGCGTAAAATTTTTTAGACATTTATATTCCAGACTTCTTCTCACGCTTTAGGGCCCCTAGAATGCCAGGGCAGTATAAATACCCCACATGTGACCCCATTTCGGAAAGAAGACACCCCCAGGTATTCCGTGAGGGGCATATTGAGTCCATGAAAGATTGAAATTTTTGTCCCAAGTTAGCGGAACGGGAGACTTTGTGAGAAAAAAATAAAAAATATCAATTTCCGCTAACTTGTGCCAAAAAAAAAAAATTTCTATGAACTCGCCATGCCCCTCATTGAATACCTTGGGGTGTCTTCTTTCCAAAATGGGGTCACATGTGGGGTATTTATACTGCCCTGGCATTCTAGGGGCCCCAAAGCGTGAGAAGAAGTCTGGTATCCAAATGTCTAAAAATGCCCTCCTAAAAGGAATTTGGGAACCTTTGCGCATCTAGGCTGCAAAAAAGTGTCACACATCTGGTATCGCCGTACTCAGGAGAAGTTGGGGAATGTGTTTTGGGGTGTCATTTTACATATACCCATGCTGGGTGTGAGAAATATCTTGGTCAAATGCCAACTTTGTATAAAAAAATGGGAAAAGTTGTATTTTGCCAAGATATTTCTCTCACCCAGCATGGGTATATGTAAAATGACACCCCAAAACACATTCCCCAACTTCTCCTGAATACGGCGATACCACATGTGTGACACTTTTTTGCAGCCTAGGTGGGCAAAGGGGCCCATATTCAAAAGAGCACCTTTCGGATTTCACAGGTCATTTTTTACAGAATTTGATTTCAAACTCCTTACCACACATTTGGGCCCCTAGAATGCCAGGGCAGTATAACTACCCCACAAGTGACCCCATTTTGGAAAGAAGACACCCCAAGGTATTCCGTGAGGGGCATGGCGAGTTCCTAGAATTTTTTATTTTTTGTCACAAGTTAGTGGAAAATGCTTATTTTTTTTTTTTTTTTTTTTCATACAAAGTCTCATATTCCACTAACTTGTGACAAAAAATAAAAAGTTCCATGAACTCACTATGCCCATCAGCGAATACCTTGGGGTCTCTTCTTTCCAAAATGGGGTCACTTGTGGGGTAGTTATACTGCCCTGGCATTCTAGGGGCCCAAATGTGTGGTAAGGAGTTTGAAATCAAATTCTGTAAAAAATGACCTGTGAAATCCGAAAGGTGCTCTTTTGAATATGGGCCCCTTTGCCCACCTAGGCTGCAAAAAAGTGTCACACATCTGGTATCTCCGTAATCGGGAGAAGTTGGGGAATGTGTTTTGGGGTGTCATTTTACATATACCCATGCTGGGTGAGAGAAATATCTTGGCAAAAGACAACTTTTCCCATTTTTTTATACAAAGTTGGCATTTGACCAAGATATTTATCTCACCCAGCATGGGTATATGTAAAAAGACACCCCAAAACACATTCCTCAACTTCTCCTGAATACAGAGATACCAGATGTGTGACACTTTTTTGCAGCCTAGGTGGGCAAAGGGGCCCACATTCCAAAGGGCACCTTTCGGATTTCACAGGTCATTTACCTACTTACCACACATTTGGGCCCCTAGAATGCCAGGGCAGTATAACTACCCCACAAGTGACCCCATTTTGGAAAGAAGAGACCCCAAGGTATTCGCTGATGGGCATAGTGAGTTCATGGAAGTTTTTATTTTTTGTCACAAGTTTGTGGAATATGAGACTTTGTATGAAAAAAAAAAAAAAAAAAAAATCATCATTTTCCACTAACTTGTGACAAAAAATAAAAAATTCTAGGAACTCGCCATGCCCCTCACGGAATACCTTGGGGTCTCTTCTTTCCAAAATGGGGTCACTTGTGGGGTAGTTATACTGCCCTGGTATTCTAGGGGCCCAAATGTGTGGTAAGGAGTTTGAAATCAAATTCAGGAAAAAATGAGGAGTGAAATCCGAAAGGTGCTCTTTGGAATATGGGCCCCTTTGCCCACCTAGGCTGCAAAAAAGTGTCACACATCTGGTATCCCCGTACTCAGGAGAAGTTGAGGAATGTGTTTTGGGGTGTCTTTTTACATATACCCATGCTGGGTGAGATAAATATCTTGGTCAAATGACAACTTTGTATAAAAAAATGGGAAAAGTTGTCTTTTGCCAAGATATTTCTCTCACCCAGCATGGGTATATATAAAATGACACCCCAAAACACATTCCCCACCTTCTCCTGAGTACGGAGATACCAGATGTGTGACACTTTTTTGCAGCCTAGGTGGGCAAAGGGGCCCATATTCCAAAGAGCACCTTTCGGATTTCACAGGTCATTTTTTACAGAATTTGATTTCAAACTCCTTACCACACATTTGGGCCCCTAGAATGCCAGGGCAGTATAACTACCCCACAAGTGACCCCATTTTGGAAAGAAGAGACCCCAAGGTATTCGCTGATGGGCATAGTGAGTTCATAGAACTTTTTATTTTTTGTCACAAGTTAGTGGAATATGAGACTTTGTAAGAAAAAAAAAAAAAAAAAAAATCATCATTTTCCGCTAACTTGTGACAAAAAATAAAAAGTTCTATGAACTCACTATGCCCATCAGCGAATACCTTAGGGTGTGTACTTTCAGAAATGGGGTCATTTGTGGGGTGTTTGTACTGTCTGGGCATTGTAGAACCTCAGGAAACATGACAGGTGCTCAGAAAGTCAGAGCTGCTTCAAAAAGCGGAAATTCACATTTTTGTACCATAGTTTGTAAACGCTATAACTTTTACCCAAACCATTTTTTTTTTACCCAAACATTTTTTTTTTATCAAAGACATGTAGAACTATAAATTTAGAGCAAAATTTCTATATGGATGTCGTTTTTTTTGCTAAATTTTACAACTGAAATTGAAAAATGTCATTTTTTTGCAAAAAAATCGTTAAATTTCGATTAATAACAAAAAAAGTAAAAATGTCAGCAGCAATAAAATACCACCAAATGAAAGCTCTATTAGTGAGAAGAAAAGGAGGTAAAATTCATTTGGGTGGTAAGTTGCATGACCGAGCAATAAACGGTGAAAGTAGTGTAGGTCAGAAGTGTAAAAAGTGGCCTGGTCTTTCAGGGTGTTTAAGCACTGGGGGCTGAGGTGGTTAAATAAGAAATTAATTTTTATTCTAAAAATCAGATGTTAAATAACCTTATACTAGAATGAACATTCTGTAACTAGAACATCCTATCTGTATAACTACAGTATATGCTAAAATCTATGAGGCTATATTCACACACAAGTTTGGTTGCTGAAATTTCTGATATTGTCCTGTTTGAATGAGTGGGGATTACAGAAATCCATGTGCTTGCCATCAAAACAACTCCATTCAGATGGATTGAACTGATGTTCAGTAGCACACATTTTTGCACCAAATCAGCTGTATGTGAATATAAAAGAACATACACTCAAGACTAATATCTCTGTTCTAGTTTAGGGCTCTGTGTGGGCCAGTCAAGTTCTTCCACACCAGACTTACCAAATACCTTTATGGCTTTTGCTTTGTGTACTGGGGTATAGTCATTCTAGAGAAAAAAAGGGCATTGCCCAAGAGCATTGAAGTATTAAATGAAGTATGTCATCAGAAATTTCACTGTTAAAGCAGACACAACTCAGCTGAATGTAATAATAAGTTTCATTGCTTCATTCTGGAGAAAAGTATCTTTAATCCATATGCAAATGAGCAGTTAAGTGCAGTGAGGGCAAGACCCAAGCCACTCTGTGCACCGCTTTTCCCTCTCCGTCTTGACTGATAGGGTAAGGCAAGATGACTATAAAGGAACCTGGTTCTGTCAATCAGAAAGGAGAGGGAGGGCATAGTAGAGGAAGACAATGGATGCACATATTGGCTTGGGACCAACTTCAGTGCAGTTAACAGCTCATTTACATATGATTTAAAATCCTTTTTTTCTAGAATGAAGCACCAGAAGTGAAATGTACCATTACATTCAGCTGAGCTAGCTCTACAAGGCAACAGTAAATGTTCTGGTGAAAGATTCCCTTTAAGATTTCTCTTCGCTGGAACTAAGGGGCCTAGGCCACTGAAAAACAACCCCATAGCATTATTCCTTATCCATCAAACTTTATAGTGGGTACAATACAGTCAGTCAGGTACTTTACACCACTCCATCTGATTTTTGGAATTGTGCTTTTGATATAAAGTTTGCATATAGCTGCTCGGCCATGTGAACCCATGCCATGAAAATCCTGGCAGACGGTTTTTGTGCTGATGTTAATGCCAGAGGATTGGCAACTTTAATCCATAAAACTACTCGCAGTTGTGAAATATCCAGCAGGGAAGAAATTTCAAAAACTGACTTGCTACAGAACTACGTTCAAATTGAGTTCTTTAGAATGACCCATTCTTTCACAAATGTTTGCAAAGACAGACTGCATGGTAAGGTGATGGACTTTATACATCTGTGGCAATGGACTGAATGAAACGCCTGAATTCATTGATTGAGGTGTGTGCCAATACTATTCATTATATAGGGTACATTACAAACTTTCTAATATTCGATTGTACTATTGATTTATGCGACATTTGTTAAAACAACAGTGCCTGTTTAATACATAAGATAATAAATAACAATTTTCATTGTTTTGCATTTCAGTTCTGCTAAATAAGGGTACTTTCACACTAGCGGCAGGAAGGATCTGACAGGCTCTTCACCCTGTCGGATCCGTCCTGCCGCTATTCCGCCGTGCCGACGGACCGCCGCTCTGTCCCCATTGACTAAAATGGGGATGGGGCGGAGCTCCGGCGCAACACGGCAGTGCTGGGTGAGAGGCCCCCAGATTAAAAAGTCGGACATGCAGTACTTTTAGTCTGGACGGATCCGACAGGGTGAACAGCCTGTCAGATCCATCCTGCTGCTACTGTGAAAGTACCCTAATACAAGTTCCATTAATAAATATTTCCACTTACATAGAGTTCCATTAAAATGTAGGATTTTTTTGTGGATCATTTAAAAACAAGTACATTCTCTACCTTTACTATGTGAAAAAACTTCTGACGATCCTGACTGTTGCCAAGTCTGTCACAGAAGACTCTGTAGACCTCATGAATCCAAAGTCTCATCAATTGACTGGGTTTCAAAAGAATGATTCCCTAAGCAGAAAAGTGACATTTAGTAATTTTACTTAATTAACAAATTATTGAGATCTACTGTTATTAACAATATAACATAATTAGTGTTGATCGAGCACCAAAGTAATCTGGTCCTCAGGTGCTCGAGTAGAACACCTTGGGATGCTAGGGGGCTCTACCGAGCACCCGAGCACAATGGAAGTCAATGGGAGAACCCGAGCATTAAACCAGGCACCCCCTCCTTTGAAGAGGGGAGGGTGTCTAGTTCACATGAAAAGGTCCGAAATTGATGGAAACACCATGGAAATGGTTCGGAAACAGCATGGGGAGGATGTCTGGATACATCTTGGACTCCCAGATTGCTGCTGGGAACAATGTTGTCCAAGTAGTATGCCAATTTTACAGACTGACGCACAAAACCGAAGATAAAATCGATTTTAGAGGAAAAATTGGTAGGAAACATTCTTTCCTATATATTTACTTGTATATAAAGTGCAAGTGCTGCCAAAAATTACAAGGAAGAGGCACTCCTATACAACCTATATATTACATAAAGGAGGGCCTCATTCACATTGTGGTACAATTGCTCAGGCAGTGGGACTCCTACACTCATAAAGCCTATGCACGAAGTGAAAGGGCTGCCACACAAAGGAGGGCATCATACACACCCTTGGAAAATTATAATTGATGGCCTGCTGGTGACCCTCAAAAACATTAGGAGCAAGGGCCTGCTGGTGACCATATAAAACATTAGGGGTGAGTGTCTGCTGCTGAGCTAACCATCTAAAACATTAGGGGTGAGGGTCTGCTTCCGAGATGACTCTCCAAAACATTAGGGACGAGTGCCTGCTTCTGTTCTGACCATGGAAAAAATTATGGGCGAGGACATTCTGCTAAGCTGACCATCTAAAATATTAGGGGTGAGGGTCTGCTGCTGAGCTGACTCTCTAAAACATTAGGGGAGAGTGCCTGCTACTGAGCTGACAATCGAAAAAATTATGGTTTAGGGCCTGCTGCTGAGATGAACATGGAAAAAATTATGGTTGAGGGTCTGCTTGTGAGCTGACTCTAAAACATTAGGGGTGAGGGCCTGCTGCTGATCTGACCATGGAAAAAATTATGGGCGAGGGCGTGCTGCTGAGCTGACCATCGAAAAAATTATGGTTGAGGTCTTACTGCTGAGCTGACACTCTAAAACATTAGGAGCATGTTGATATGTTAGAGGAGGGGGAGGAGGATGAGAAAAGGAAGATTGAACCACATACCCTTATTTGTGGTGGAAGGGGTGCATGGGAATACAGTGTATTCAATACACCATAAAAGCCACATTTAAAGTGCCTTTATGTTCAGCCGCTTTCCTCTGGTGGAGTAGAGAAGTCAGGGGCAAGCCAGGCCTTGTTCATTTTGATAAGAGTCAACCTGTCAACATTTTCAGTTGACAGGCGGATGCGCTTATCAGTTATTATGCCCCCAGCAGCACTAAATACCCGCTCTGACAAAACGCTGGAGGCAGGGCAGGCCAGGGCCTCCAAGGCGCAGCGCGCCAGTTCGTGCCACGTGTCCAGCTTGGACACCCAATAGTTGTAAGGCACAGAGAGATCATTGAGGACGCAGACACGGTCTGCTATGTATTCCTTCACCATCTTCCAAAATTTTTAGGCCGCGCATCAGAGTGAAGGTGCTGGCAGGGTGTCATGATACTGTCCCAGGCCTTGGAGAGTGTAGTCCTGCCTCTGTTGGAACTGCTATGTGTTCCCCTCGTCTCGGCTCCTCGGTTGCCCAAGGAACTACGTACACTGCCACCAGCGTTGTCAGCTGGAATTTTTTTTAGTAATTTTTCCACAAGCACCTTCTGGTATTGCACCATTTTGCTAGTCCTCTCCACCACAGAAATGAGAGATGAGCGAGGGTCGCGATAGACGAACAACCAGTTATCGGTGTTGGCCAAAATGCGTACAACGCGAGGGTCATGGGAAAGGCAGCATAACATAAAGTCAGCCATGTGTGCCAGAGTCCCAACAGACACGACTTTGCTGTCCTCATCAGGAGGATGACTCTCAATCTCTTTATCCTCTTACTCCTCTTCTGCCCATCCAGCTAAACAGATAGAATAAACCTGCTATAGGTACTACCCTCTGTAGCAGACGCAATCGTCTCCTGCTCCTCCTCCTTCTCCTCATTATCCAATTCGCACTGAGAAGATGAAGTGAGGGTGATCTGGCTATCATCCTGTGTACTGTCTTCCCCCATTTCCACCTCTTCCACATGGATGGGATGATTACGCTAATAATAGTGGCATTGCTGCTCACCATCTGTCTTGATTCCTCAAAGTTCCGTAAAACCTCACAGAGGTAAGACATTCATGCCCACTCGTCGCTTGTGAAGAGCGGAAGCTGACTGGAAAGGCGACGACCATGTTGCAGCTAGTATTCCACTACTGCCCTCTGCTGCTCACAAAGCCTGGCCAACATGTGGAACGTGGAGTTCCAGCACGTGCTCACGTCGCACAACAGTCAGTGAGCTGGCAGTTGCAATCGCTGCTGTAGCGCTGCCAGACCGGCGGCAGCTGTAGATGACTTTCTGAAATGGGCATGCACCTTCACCAGTAGCTCAGGCAAATTAGGGTAAGTTTAGAGAAACCGCTGAACCACTAAGTTTAAGACGTGGGCTAGGCATGGGATGTGTGTGAGCTTGCCGAGCTCCAAAGCCGCCACCAAGTTACGGCCATTATCAGACACAACCATGCCTGGTTCTAGGTTGAGTGACGAGAGCCACAGCTCAGTCTGGTCCCTTATCCCCTGCCACAGTTCTGCGGCGGTGTGCTGTTTGTCATCTAAGCAGATCAGTTTAAGCACGGCCTGTTGCTGCTTCCCCACTGCAGTGCTAGACTGCTTCCAGCTACTGACTGATGGCTGACTGGTACTGCAAGATGACAATTTAGAGGTGGAAGTGGAGGAGGAGGTGGTGGAGGAGAAGGGGGGGCTGCAGCCACTAATGTAGGTGGTGGCGGAAATCCTGATGGAAGTAGGGCCCGCAATCAGTAGCACAGGGTACGACTCGCTCCCGGCCTACACAATGTTCACCCAGTGTGAAATGTAGCATCCCTGGCCACAAGCACTTGTCCATGTGTCAGTTTTTCAGTGTACTTTCCTATTAACTTCGTTGGTCAGGGCACGGGTGATGTTACGGACACATGCTGGTGTAAGGCGGGGACGGCAAATCGGGCAAAATAGTGGCGGCTGGGGAATGAGTAAAGAGGAACGGCCACCGCCATCAAGTTGCGGAAAGCCTCAGTTTCCACAAGCCTAAATGGCAACATTACCAGGGCCAGCAATTTGGAAGGTGCGCAGTTAGTGCTATAGCCTGTGGGTGGGTGGCTGGGTATTTGTGCTTTCGTTAAAAGGCCAGGGGTATGGACATCTGTACGCTGTTCTGGGACACAGACGTGGATGTGCCAGCTCATGGTGCTTGCGAATGTCCAGGTGCAGGGCGGGAGGCATCCGGACCTGCGTCTTGGACAGGGGATTGGCCAGCATGTAACACAGGGGAAAAGGAGGCAGTGGTGTGACCCGCAGACACTGATTGTGGACCCAGGCATTCGGCCCACCTATTAAGTTGCTTTGATGCCATGTGGCAGATCATGCTGGTGGTGGTGAGGTTGCTAGTGTTTACGTCCCTGCTCATTTTGGTACGGCACAGGTTGCAAATGACAATTCTTTTATCGTCCGCACTTTCATCAAAAAAGCACCAGACTGCGGAACACCTACTACTTGGCAAGGCAGATTTCCGCAAGGGGGTGCTCCGTGGAACAGTTGCGGGCCTGTTTGGTGTGACCCGCCTTCTCCCTTTTGCCACTCCACTGCCTCTTCCAGCCTGTTGCGGTGCTGTGGATCCCTCCCCCTCTGTACTGCTGTCCTCACTCAGCTTGCCACCTTCCCAGGTTGGGTGAGTGATTTAATCGTCCACCCCCTCCTCTTCCACTTCCTCACTTTGGTCATCCTCCTGACTTGTTGACCTAACAACAACCTCACTTATTGGCAACTGTGTCTCATCATCATTATCCACCTCGTGAAACACTAATTGCCATTCCCCACCCCCATATTCTTCTGTCTGTGGATGCTCAAGAGTTTGATAATCAGGGCACGAGATCTCCTCATGTCTGTCTTCAAGCGGGTTTGGCCCGAATTAAGGAATGTCGATGAAAAGAGCTCCTTGGAATATCCGAGTGTGGAATCACTTGTTTGCAAAGACTCTCCATGGTGGGAGGAAGGAGGATCAGGGCAAGGATTCTGTTGACCAGACTCTTGGCTACTGAGACTGGACTTTGTGGAAGACAGGGTGGTGCTTAACCAACTGGAAGCATTATCTGCTGCAATCCAACCGACCACTTGCTCGCTCTGGTCTGACTTGGAGAGTGGTATCCTGTGCTGCCCTGCAAACTGGGATATGAAGCTAGGTATCGTGGATGAGTGTGTTTCTTGTGCTCTGCCAGCAGACACAGTTTCACCATGCCCAGGTCCACGGCCTCCTTCCCTTACTACTCACCTTCATCATATTAAATGGTATATATGCTTGCAAGTATGTCACACGTACAGTAGCACAGTTTTTTTTAAATGTATGCGCAAAAAAATTACAGTCAATGTCACAGATATATGGGATGTGGAATTGTTATACAGGAGCGGTACTACAGGTAATGGTGCTTCTGTCAACAGCGGCAAAAAAAAAATTACAGTCAATGTCACTGATATTTGGGATGCAGAAATGTTATACAGGAAAGGTACCACAGGTAATGGCGCTGCTGTCACCAGAGGCTAAGAAAAAATTACAGTCAATATCACTGATATTTGGGATTCGGAAACGTTATACAGGAGAGGTATCACAGGTAATGGCGCTGCTGTCACCAGCGGCTAAGAAAAAATTGCAGTCAATGTCACAGATATTTGGGATGTGGAAACGTTATATAGGAGATGAAGTGCAGGTAATGTCACTGTCCGCAGCGTCTACAGAAAAACTACACTGGATGTCACAGATATTTTTAAGATGCGCAAACGTTATACAGGGGGTGTAGCGCAGGTAATGTAACTGTCCACAGCGGACACCGTCTACGGAAAAAGTACACTGGATGTCACAGATATTTTTAGTATGCGTACACGTTAAACAGGAGATGTAGCGCAGATAATGTCGCTGTCTGCAGCGTCTACGGAAAAAGTACACTGGATGTCACAGATATTTTTAGGATGCACAAATGTTATACAGGAGATGTAGCGCAGGTAATGTCACTGTCTGCAGCGTCTACGGAAAGAGTACGGTACACTGGATGTCACAGATATTTTTAGGATAAGCATATGTTATACAGTAGATGTAGCGCAGGTAATGTAACTGTCCGCAGCGGACACCGCCTATGGAAAAATTGCACTGGAGATGTAGCGCTGATAATGTCGCTGTTTGCAGCAGTCAAACAATTGCAAGCTATTTAGCGCAGGTTGCGCTAAAAATATATATTGCTGCCAGATACATCTATATTCATTAAAAGGACTTTTGGGTCTCTAAAATTTGCACGCAATTTAGCGCAGGTTGCGCTAAAAATATATATTGCTGCCAGATACATCTATAGTCATTAAAAGGACTTTTGGGTCTCTAAAAATCGCACGCAATTTAGCGCAGCTTGCGCTAAAAATATATATTGCTGCCAGACACAATAGTCCTTAAAAGGACTTTTGGGTCTCTAACACCAACCCTGCCTAACAAAAAAATGTAATTCAATTCCCTACACTATCTGTCCTTTCTACAGCACAGCTCTCCCTGACTAAGGCCTCTTTCACACGACCGTTTTTTTTTTTTCCGTTTTGCGGGCCGTTTTTTGCGTTCCGTATACGATCCGTATACGGAACCATTCATTTCAATGGTTCCGCAAAAAAAACGGAATGTACTCCGTATGCATTCCGTTTCCGTATTTCTGTTTTTCCGTTCCATTAAAAGATAGAACATGTCCTATTATTGCCCGCAAATCACGTTCCGTGGCTGCATTCAAGTCAATGGGTCCGCAAAAAAAACGGAACACATACGGAAATGCATCCGTATGTCTTCCGTATCTGTTCCGTTTTTTGCAGGGCCATCTATTGAAAATGTTATGCCCAGCCCAATTTTTTCTATGAAATTACTGTATACTGTATATGCCATACGGAAAAACGGAACGGAAAAACGGAACGGAAATGGAAACACAACGGAAACAAAAAACGGAACAACGGATCCGTTTAAAACGGACCGCAAAACACTGAAAAAGCCATACTGTCGTGTGAAAGAGGCCTAAGACTGAGCTGAACCACATGTCATCGAGTGCTTTATAGCACCCGATTACGCTTTCTGGCCAGCCAATCACAGTAATGCCAGTAACCAACATGGCTACGGCATTACAGTGAGTGGCAGTACTTACCTGCATGTTTATTGGCTGTGTAGCAGCCAATAAACATGAGGGGAGGAGACTCGAGCATTGCGCTTGAGCACACGCGGTATTCGGCCGAAAACCACGATGTGCCGAGCATGCTCGCTCAACACTAAACATAATAACACAAATGTTCTTTGACTGTCGGCAATTATTTGTACTAAAAAAAGGGAACATTTTGAGCAGATAGATAGACAGATAGATAGATGTGCTAATATTCTAGAATATTTGTATTACATTTTAGTTGGGGTTGTGACAAGTTACTGTAATACAACACATTATCTTTATCAAAAAGAAGACCAATTTTGAACTTTTTGATTACTGAAGTATAATGTTTCTTTGTACTTTTGGAGGCAATGTGTAGCAGCTTGTTTAATTTAATACAAATTTCTCTTAACTACTGTAACATGTTTGTTATCTAATGTGTTTCTAAGGTGCAATGTATTTTTTTATCTCGCTATTATGTTCTAAAGGTGTTGTCTCATGAAGACAAACCTTGTACAAAAGCACTATTAGGGCATTTGGGTATCATACAGAGTCTCTGAGAGAGCAGTTCCCACTCTGACAGGCACAAGTCATTCATGATTTATGTATTACAAGGAAATCCATTTCAATGCCAAAGAAATGTCTAGGTAGCCATGGACTCCCTTAACAAAATCTGTCATTTTCTCATAGTACTGTGAAAGTCTTGAATCGGAACCAGGTTGTCAGTGATCAGACAATTCCTTTAAATATAAATAAAATAAATAATATCAAATAAAAAGAAACAGACAAAAATATTGTTTTCCTTAACCCAATATTGCATGATACAGTTTGCTTTTTGTAGCATTAAATTCTTATACTTCTAAACTGATGGTTTCTTCCACTTTTCTACAGCAAACTAATGATGATGGGATCCTTCAGTTCTTTCCATAGACGTTTACCAGAATGTAGGACAACGTACAATGGATGCTATTTTTTTTTAGGTATGTTTGTCCTGCTAGAGTAATTATGATCTACAGTGCAACATAGCATTCTGACGATGAGCAGCATAATTTTGTTCTGAGTAAATGTATATTTACTATGCAGCTTTAATTTTTTATCTTTCTAAAGGGCATTCTCCAAGAAAAACTGTAGAAGACCTGGGCCATTTAGGGAATACATGACCACAAGTTTCTGGAGCAGTCTTTTATCCACCTGTTTTGAAAAAAGTACTTAACTGTTTTGCCTGAGCTGATATCTTCTAATTAATGCTGTAATTACAAGATTGTTTGGAATGGCAGCTTTCAAAGAATACAAAACTTATATATCTAGCGGCTACCAAACCAGAGATATGAGCAGTTAATGCAGCTGCCCCCCTCCCCTTCAGTCTGGAGGAGGAGGGGGCAGTTGCAGAGCTGACAGGCTACAGGTAGTAAGGAATAGTAAAAATAATAAAAAAATATATAGAAATGTGGCATTATCATCACTGTACTGACCCACATAATAAAGTTATGTTTATTTTACCACACAATGAACACCACAAATAAATTCCACAAAGTAATGTGAATATTAGTTTTTTTTATCTTTCCCTCTAAAATAAAATAATGAAAGTTATTTACTATACTATATACCTCAAAATGGTTCCTAAAAACCTACAACTAATCCTGAAAAAAAAATATAATTTAGAATAAAAAATTTAAAAGTTATGACCGCTGGAACACAAATGGGGAAAATATTGTTGGGCCTTAAGGCTAAAATTATGTCACTGAGGCTACTTTCACACTTGCGTTCAGAGCGGATCCGTCTGCTGTCTGCCCAGACGGATCCGCTCCTATAATGCAGACGTTTGGATCCGTTCAGAACGGATCCGTCTGCATTATAGCTTAGAAAAAATTCTAAGTGTGAAAGTAGCTTCAGACGGATCCGTCCAGACTTTACATTGAAAGTCAATGGGGACGGATCCATTTGAAAATTGAGCCATACTGTGTCATCTTCAAACGGATCCGTCCCCATTGAATTACATTGTAAGTCTGGACGGATCCGTTTGCCTCCGCACGACCAGGCGGACACCCGAACGCTGCAAGCAGCGTTCAGGTGTTCGCTTGCTGAGCGGAGCAGAGGCTGAAAGCTGCCAGACTGATGCATTCTGAGCGGATCCGCATCCACTCAGAATGCATTAGGGCAGTACGGATGCGTTCGGGGCCGTTTGTGAGCCCCTTCAAACGGAGCTCACAAGCGGAGCCCCGAACGCTAGTGTGAAAGTAGCCTAAGGGGTTTAAATTAAATTGTGCCCCCTGTGTGCCACAATTGTGTCCCCCCTGTGCACCAACAAGATTTATGGGTACAAATTAAACATCTACAATAAAAAAAAGTGACATTTTTGGGAGGGTTTTTCCAGTTTTAATGTGATTTGAACATTTAATGCTTGGCTATTACGTTTTCACTAACCAAGTCAATGAAATAAAAATGTACATAAGTAACTACTTGCATTCCCCATGTAAGAACAAGCGTCAAGGTCATGAGTGTTAACAGTTGGGGGTTTGTGCACGGTCTGACATTGGCTACACTGATTGGATAGTGTCAAACTGTGCAGGGACACACCCTAAATTGGTATAACCCATCTGGATCTTCATTATAAACTGCTAGTAGTTAATTAAGAAATTCTAGCAGGAATAATTAATGAATGGCACATCATAGAGTCTTAAGAACATATTCTTTAGAATTGTTATTTCAAGGGGGTGCAAGTAGTTACTAAAACAAACATTTAAGGGGAGGTTGCAGGTCCTCTGTAAATGAAAATAAAAGCAGTTTACCTATTGTTTTTGCAGCTACAGTTGGTGACCTATCACAAAGTTGCTTTATTTTTCATTTTAGTAGCACTGTAGAATTATTATTTTTTAAAAGCTACCACTGTAGGAGAAAATAGCTTTCAAGGTTTTCCAAAACAGTAAAAGTTTAATAATTTTCTAGAAGTTTATGTATATAGTTCATTTATCCTAAAAATAAAAAAAATGGACAATCATTGTGGAGATGATTTTTTCCCTTGAAGCACAATGTACCCATTTGCCAAAATCTTCTTTGGGTGGTTGCAATGCTGTGGCAATAACGTACAGTGACTGCTTGATTGAAACAGCAGAACCGCAAAATGGTTTGGGTGAAGTAGTCTATTATTCATAAATATATCTTAACAGATCATGATGTTAAAAAGAGAGCAGTGGTCACTAGAGATGGCCTTGCGGTTCGCCCGGTGGTCGTTTCGCGGCGAACTTTGCTCGTTCGCTGTTCACCGAACGGGCGGACATATGGCGATACTCGCGCTCGCCATATTCTTTTACATTGTGAAAAACTTTGACCCATGACACATCCATCAGGTGGTACAGGACAGCCAATTGAGACATTTCAGCACATGGACATACCCCCTACCTTATAAATAAAGCTGATCTGGCCGCCATTTTACATTCAGTCTTTTGCCAGTGTAGGGAGAGGTTGCTGTGTGGAGCAGGGACAGACTGTTAGGGACACAAATCGCTAGCTAATAGGGCCACAAAAGTCCTTTTAAGGACTGGTATAGGTGTGCTATCGATAGGTGTGACATACGGATGGGTGTAATATACTTATAATATACTTTCTAACATAGAAAGTATATTATTGTGCAATTGTATTGTGCAGCAGTTGTGTGCATTTCTGCTGCGATACTGCTATTGGAACAAATCATTTCTACTGGTGTGATTTACCAGTTGCCCCCCCAAAAAAACTGATTGAGGCAGGGGTGTTATGTACCAATATTATACTTTCTATATAGTGCATCAGGTTAATGCGCATTGGCTAATTTTTGGGGCCTGTACTGGCCGACAGTTACATATTTATCCTGTGATCGCCTAATGTACCTCCAGCCACAGAATCCAAAGTTCTGTGCTGTCAGGTGAATGCCTATTGGCAAATTTTTGGGGCCTGTACTGGCCGACAGTTACATTTTGTATCTCTAGTCACATAATCACACCCCTGTCTCACTCCTCTGCCTCTCATTATGGTGGCGAATGAACCGCATTCACCATAAGGACCTTCTAATATCACAGGGTCATGTGACTGTGCTCCCCACCCTGTACTGTGCCCCTCCCCCCGTACTGTGCCTCCTTATACCCTGCATTGTGCCCTCTTACCACACCCTGTGCAGTGCCCCTAGTCATTCCCTGTACTGTGCCCTCTTATACTCTTTAATCCTAAAACGGTATGGCGATGTTATCCGGTCACTGTGCAGAGGTGTTATCCGGTCAATGTTTGGCAGTGGTATTCAATATCTGGATGGCTATAACTGTATCCCTTTCCCTGCCCACGCCATCCTTTTTTAGACCTGGCATGATGCATATGTAGATTACGGTGCTAAGGACCTTTGCGCCACAATCTGTTTCAGAAATATGCCTAACATAGACATATTTCTATATAATAAATGATCACCTATTTGTATTATCATTCGGAGGTAGAGCTAATATCTTTATATTATATAGATTCAAGTGTATTATCCCAGTAGAAAATGATCCTTGGGAAACAGTCCTCATCCCTGACCACCAGGACCAGTTAGCGCTGTGTCAATACATGGCGGCCTCCCCTCTCCGCCATGCTGCTCCAATTTGTACTGCTGCTTATTATGACACTAGGGCTGGGTTCACCTATTTTTGCCATCCATTTAATGCATAGCAAAAATGTATGCGTTAACAGATGCCTCAGACTGATGCCGTACAGTGGCGTCTGTTCACCATACAGTTCCATGGTAGAAAAAAAATGTATGTTAACGTATGCATTTTTTAACCACCTCCGGACCGCCTAACGCAGGATCGCGTTCCGGAGGTGGCAGCCCTGAGCAGAGTCACGCATATATGCGTCATCTCGCGATGGCCGAGATTTCCTGTGAACGCGCGCACACAGGCGCGCGCGCTCACAGGAACGGAAGGTAAGAGAGTTGATCTCCAGCCTGCCAGCGGCGATCGTTCGCTGGCAGGCTGGAGATGTGTTTTTTTTATCCCCTAACAGGTATATTAGACGCTGTTTTGATAACAGCGTCTAATATACCTGCTACCTGGTCCTCTGGTGGTCCCCTTTGTTTGGATCGACCACCAGAGGACACAGGTAGCTCAGTAAAGTCCCACCAAGCACCACTACACTACACTACACCCCCCCCCCGTCACTTATTAACCCCTTATTAGCCCCTGATCACCCCTGATCACCCCATATAGACTCCCTGATCACCCCCCTGTCAATGATCACCCCCCTGTCATTGATCAACCCCCTGTAAAGCTCCATTCAGACGTCCGCATGATTTTTACGGATCCACTGATAGATGGATCGGATCCGCAAAACGCATCCGGACGTCTGAATGAAGCCTTACAGGGGCGTGATCAATGACTGTGGTTATCACCCCATATAGACTCCCTGATCACCCCCCCTGTCATTGATTACCCCCCTGTAAAGCTCCATTCAGATGTCCGCATGATTTTTACGGATGCACTGATAGATGGATCGGATCCGCAAAACGCATCCGGACGTCTGAATGAAGCCTTACAGGGGCATGATCAATGACTGTGGTGATCACCCCATATAGACTCCCTGATCACCCCCCTGTAAAGCTCCATTCAGATGTCCGCATGATTTTTACGGATGCACTGATAGATGGATCCGATCCGCAAAACGCATCCGGACGTCTGAATGAAGCCTTACAGGGGCATGATCAATGACTGTGGTGATCACCCCCCTGTCATTGATTACCCCCCTGTAAAGCTCCATTCAGATGTCCGCATGATTTTTACGGATGCACTGATAGATGGATCGGATCCGCAAAACGCATCCGGACGTCTGAATGAAGCCTTACAGGGGCATGATCAATGACTGTGGTGATCACCCCATATAGACTCCCTGATCACCCCCCTGTAAAGCTCCATTCAGATGTCCGCATGATTTTTACGGATGCACTGATAGATGGATCCGATCCGCAAAACGCATCCGGACGTCTGAATGAAGCCTTACAGGGGCATGATCAATGACTGTGGTGATCACCCCCCTGTCATTGATTACCCCCCTGTAAAGCTCCATTCAGATGTCCGCTTGATTTTTACGGATGCACTGATAGATGGATCGGATCCGCAAAACGCATCCGGACTTCTGAATGAAGCCTTACAGGGGCATGATCAATGACTGTGGTGATCACCCCATATAGACTCCCTGATCACCCCCCTGTAAAGCTCCATTCAGATGTCCGCATGATTTTTACGGATGCACTGATAGATGGATCCGATCCGCAAAACGCATCCGGACGTCTGAATGAAGCCTTACAGGGGCATGATCAATGACTGTGGTGATCACCCCCCTGTCATTGATTACCCCCCTGTAAAGCTCCATTCAGATGTCCGCATGATTTTTACGGATGCACTGATAGATGGATCGGATCCGCAAAACGCATCCGGACGTCTGAATGAAGCCTTACAGGGGCATGATCAATGACTGTGGTGATCACCCCATATAGACTCCCTGATCACCCCCCTGTCATTGATTACCCCCCTGTAAAGCTCCATTCAGATGTCCGCATGATTTTTACGGATGCACTGATAGATGGATCCGATCCGCAAAACGCATCCGGACGTCTGAATGAAGCCTTACAGGGGCATGATCAATGACTGTGGTGATCACCCCATATAGACTCCCTGATCACCCCCCTGTCATTGATCACCCCCCCTGTCATTGATCACCCCCCCTGTCATTGATCACCCCCCCTGTCATTGATCACCCCTCTGTAAGGCTCCATTCAGACATTTTTTTGGCCCAAGTTAGCGGAATTTATTATTTTATTTCTTACAAAGTCTCATATTCCACTAACTTGTGTCAAAAAATAAAATCTCACATGAACTCACCATACCCCTCACGGAATCCAAATGCGTAAAATTTTTTAGACATTTATATTCCAGACTTCTTCTCACGCTTTAGGGCCCCTAGAATGCCAGGGCAGTATAAATACCCCACATGTGACCCCATTTCGGAAAGAAGACACCCCCAGGTATTCCGTGAGGGGCATATTGAGTCCATGAAAGATTGAAATTTTTGTCCCAAGTTAGCGGAACGGGAGACTTTGTGAGAAAAAAATTAAAAATATCAATTTCCGCTAACTTGTGCCAAAAAAAAAAATTTCTATGAACTCGCCATGCCCCTCATTGAATACCTTGGGGTGTCTTATTTCCAAAATGGGGTCACATGTGGGGTATTTATACTGCCCTGGCATTCTAGGGGCCCCAAAGCGTGAGAAGAAGTCTGGTATCCAAATGTCTAAAAATGCCCTCCTAAAAGGAATTTGGGCACCTTTGCGCATCTAGGCTGCAAAAAAGTGTCACACATCTGGTATCGCCGTACTCAGGAGAAGTTGGGGAATGTGTTTTGGGGTGTCATTTTACATATACCCATGCTGGGTGAGAGAAATATCTTGGTCAAATGCCAACTTTGTATAAAAAAATGGGAAAAGTTGTCTTTTGCCAAGATATTTCTCTCACCCAGCAAGGGTATATGTAAAATGACACCCCAAAACACATTCCCCAACTTCTCCTGAATACGGCGATACCACATGTGTGACACTTTTTTGCAGCCTAGGTGGGCAAAGGGGCCCATATTCCAAAGAGCACCTTTAGGATTTCACAGGTCATTTACCTACTTACCACACATTAGGGCCCCTGGAAAATGCCAGGGCAGTATAACTCCCCACAAGTGACCCCATTTTGGAAAGAAGACACCCCAAGGTATTCCGTGTGGGGCATGGCGAGTTCCTAGAATTTTTTATTTTTTGTCACAAGTTAGTGGAAAATGATGATTTTTTTTTTTTTTTTTTTTTTCATACAAAGTCTCATATTCCACTAACTTGTGACAAAAAATAAAAACTTCCATGAACTCACTATGCCCATCAGCGAATACCTTTAGGGTCTCTTCTTTCCAAAATGGGGTCACTTGTGGGGTAGTTATACTGCCCTGGCATTCTAGGGGCCCAAATGTGTGGTAAGGAGTTTGAAATCAAATTCTGTAAAAAATGACCTGTGAAATCCGAAAGGTGCTCTTTGGAATATGGGCCCCTTTGCCCACCTAGGCTGCAAAAAAGTGTCACACATTTGTTATTTCCGTACTCAGGAGAAGTTGGGGAATGTGTTTTGGGGTGTCATTTTACATATACCCATGCTGGGTGAGAGAAATATCTTGGCAAAAGACAACTTTTCCCATTTTTTATACAAAGTTGGCATTTGACCAAGATATTTATCGCACCCAGCATGGGTATATGTAAAATGACACCCCAAAACACATTCCCCACCTTCTCCTGAGTACGGCAATACCAGATGTGTGACACTTTTTTGCAGCCTAGGTGGGCAAAGGGGCCCATATTCCAAAGAGCACCTTTCGGATTTCACAGGTCATTTTTTACAGAATTTGATTTCAAACTCCTTACCACACATTTGGGCCCCTAGAATGCCAGGGCAGTATAACTACCCCACAAGTGACCCCATTTTGGAAAGAAGAGACCCCAAGGTATTCGCTGATGGGCATAGTGAGTTCATGGATGTTTTTATTTTTTGTCACAAGTTAGTGGAATATGAGACTTTGTATGAAAAAAAAATAAAAAATCATCATTTTCCACTAACTTGTGACAAAAAATAAAAAATTCTAGGAACTTGCCATGCCCCTCACGGAATACCTTGGGGTGTCTTCTTTCCAAAATGGGGTCACTTGTGGGGTAGTTATACTGCCCTGGCATTCTAGGGGCCCAAATGTGTGGTAAGGAGTTTGAAATCAAATTCTGTAAAAAATGACCTGTGAAATCCGAAAGGTGCTCTTTGGAATATGGGCCCCTTTGCCCACCTAGGCTGCAAAAAAGTGTCACACATCTGGTATCTCCGTACTCAGGAGAAGGTGGGGAATGTGTTTTGGGGTGTCATTTTACATATACCCATGCTGGGTGAGAGAAATATCTTGGCAAAAGACAACTTTTCCCATTTTTTTATACAAAGTTGGCATTTGACCAAGATATTTCTCTCACCCAGCATGGGTATATGTAAAAAGACACCCCAAAACACATTCCCCACCTTCTCCTGAGTACGGAGATACCAGATGTGTGACACTTTTTTGCAGCCTAGGTGGGCAAAGGGGCCCATATTCCAAAGAGCACCTTTCGGATTTCACAGGTCATTTTTTACAGAATTTGATTTCAAACTCCTTACCACACATTTGGGCCCCTAGAATGCCAGGGCAGTATAACTACCCCACAAGTGACCCCATTTTGGAAAGAAGACACCCCAAGGTATTTCGTGATGGGCATAGTGAGTTCATAGAAGTTTTTATTTTTTGTCACAAGTTAGTGGAATATGAGACTTTGTAAGAAAAAAATAAAAAAAATAAAAAATCATTATTTTCCGCTAACTTGTGACAAAAAATAAAAAGTTCTATGAACTCACTATGCCCATCAGCGAATACCTTAGGGTGTGTACTTTCCGAAATGGGGTCATTTGTGGGGTGTTTGTACTGTCTGGCCATTGTAGAACCTCAGGAAACATGACAGGTGCTCAGAAAGTCAGAGCTGCTTCAAAAAGCGGAAATTCACATTTTTGTACCATAGATTGTAAACGCTATAACTTTTACCCAAACCATTTTTTTTTTTACCCAAACATTTTTTTTTTATCAAAGACATGTAGAACAATAAATTTTGAGCAAAATTTCTATATGGATCTCGTTTTTTCTGCAAAATTTGACAACTGAAAGTGAAAAATGTCATTTTTTTGCAAAAAAAATCGTTAAATTTCGATTAATAACAAAAAAAGTAAAAATGTCAGCAGCAATTAAATACCACCAAATGAAAGCTCTATTAGTGAGAAGAAAAGGAGCTAAAATTCTTATGGGTGGTAAGTTGCATGACCGAGCAATAAACGGTGAAAGTAGTGTAGGTCAGAAGTGTAAAAAGTGGCCTGGTCTTTCAGGGTGTTTAAGCACTGGGGGCTGAAGTGGTTAAATAGACTCTGCAGGATACAAAATTGTGGAGTGCTGCACATTTGTTTACATCAAACCAATAGGAAATAAAAAATTTCTAGGCTCCAGCAGGGCACATTTTTAAGAGTTTCCCTTTAAGACGCATAAAAATGGCCCCTGATTAAAATATATATTTTTGTGGGAATTTTTGCCAATGATTCCCCTCTGGTATATTACTGTCCATGCTGTGGGACTATTTGTGTACTTCTAGTAAATGTTTGCTGGCTGCAAATATGACCTGAAGGTTTTTCAGGTTTGCCTGCCATTAAAGTGAATGGGGTCCGCTGCAAACTTGCGGTTTGCGAACATTTGATAGTGTTCGCGCGATCGAGAACCTTCACGGCCGATGTTCGTCCATCACTAGTGGTCACCACTTTATAATAATTACTGAACACAAATCAACAATTTGAGTATAAAAAAAAGTAACAGGGTGCCATATATTATTTTATAATTTCTAATATGTTTGTTTCCAGGCTTCGTTCTTGCTAAAACAGTATTTTAAGTATTCCACGTAATATAGCACATACATTTTTATTTCCATTGTACTATACAGTACACCGAAGTGAACTGCATATTGTCTCCATTATCCTGGTTGGCACAACTCTTACAAATAAATGTGTCCTCCAACTACTAGTCAACATTGATTGTGACCAAGTAGGGTACAGGTGGTAGTATGTCAAACTGTGATAGGTAGTAAAATGATTTATTTCTGCACCTGAATATCAGATATGAGATGTTAGTAGCATAAGTGAACTAATACAATATACTGAATTAGCAAATTAGTTGAAACTGTTATAAATAGTTTTAATACCTGTATGACACGTGAGAAGTCCCTTAAACGGAACACATAGTGAGATTTTGAAGGCATGGGAAGAAATGTCAATGCCACTTGTCTGTACAGATCCATTGTGGCCCATACAAGAATCTGCAGAATAAATATTAAAAAAGCAATTACTGGCTTTGTCTTTGAGGGAAAATGTGCATCTGTCAACATAAAAACAATTTAAGATGTATCATATCTTAGATGGATGATGTACAAATTCAGAGGATCAGTCAGTTAAACAAAATGAAACAACACGGACAATGTCATGAAATCAAACAGCGTTTCAGCTTTAACAAAATCAATTTTTCATTTAGAAGGTTAAGTGCACCTTTTTATATTTCTAAAAAAAAAAAAACAACTTGCTGAAAATTCTATCTCTATAGGCTAAATATGAACATGCTGTCTTAATGTGTGGTGTCCTTGGTTTGGCAAGGAGAGCGAGATAATTTTCAAAAGAAAATTTCCAGCAGCTTTTAATGCTTGCCCTTTGATCGTGTGCCTTTTACAGTCCCAGCAAAGTACCAATTTGACTAGCTCTCTCTGTTGATATTTCATGACCGGGATGCAGAAAGCATAATATGAAGTAAATGATAAAAAGAAACAACAATCTACCTACATAGTGATTTTCTTTAAACAGAAGGTTTGTATGAGCAGCTAGACACTTGCATTTACTGTATTTTCTGCAGCTAAATCAGTTTCCTAAAATATAGTGAAATTTCATGGATTGTTCAAGATACTACTGGTATTATATATAGCAGCTGAAAACAAGATATTTTTGTTCTCTTTCGAACTACTGTACATGTAACCATATTTGAGAAAGTGCTGTAGATCACTACCTTGCTTATGTTAGCCTCATTATCAATACATTATAGTTGGTGATCACACATAACAATAAAATCTCATAATGATAATGCCTTTTCATGTGGCTCTCATGCCATGTGACCCTAGTCTACATGAAGGTGAGTGAAAGCATTGAGATCCAAAATTTTTTTTATCATTGCATATACAGTATTATGCATCATGATGAAACCTTGAGAATTTCGAAATTATTTAAGTGTGTTTCTGAGAAGTCTCTTGCAAAAAGTAAAAATAGAAAATTATGTTAAACCATTCAAATAATTTAATTGTTGCAATTTGCAACAATCAAATTATTTTAATGGTTTAACATCATTTAGTATTTTTAACCTTGGCTTATATGTAAAGGGGTTGTCCGAATATTCTATATACTTGAAGAGGAGGGAGCGGTCCCATTGAAGTGCATGGGACAGAGAAGCTGCAATTACACCTACTCGTCATTGCAATGTTCACGGCGAGCAGATAAACAGTGAGGAGAAGTATGAGCATTGCATTCTCAGTCAGACCCCCGCCAAACTGGAATTGATGATCTATCCTGATAATAGGTAATTAATATAGCATTTTTAATTTAATTTTACATTGTGTTAGTACATTACCTTCAATAGTTGATTGTTTTTTTGTTTTATTTTTTCAGTTCAAATTATAATGAAATGTTGGACAAATACTGATAATTTTTACACTGTGACTATAGCCAACAAAAACCGTACCATATATAAAATGCCTGTTCACGTGAAATCATTCAACTCCACTCCACTCCCCAATTTTCTAGCAGTTGCATAACTACAGGAAATGTAGAAGTTCTGCTATCTCCGGAACTCCCATAGAGATGAATGAAGCAGTTGAGCATATGCCCTACGGGCCACTCCATTTACACGGAACAAAAATATAAACACAACACTTTTGATTTTGCTCCCATTTTGCATGAGCTGAACTCAAAGATCTGAAACATTTTCTACATACACAAAAAACCCATTACTATGTTCACAAATCTGTCTAAATCTGTGTTAGTGAGAACTTCTCCTTTGCCGAGATAATCCATCCCACCTCACAGGTGTGGCATATCAAGGTGCTGATTAGACAGCATGAATATAAAAGGACACTCTGAAATGTGCACAGTTTTGCATTACTGGGGGGGGTCCAGAAAACCAGTCAGTATCAGGTGTGGCCACTATTTGGCTCACACAGTGCAACACATCTCCGTCGCATAGAGTTGATCAGGTTGTTGATTGTGGCCTGTGGAATATTGGTCCACTCCTCTTCAATAGCTGTGTGAAGTTGCAGAATATTAGCAGGAACTGGAACACGCTGTCGTATAAGCTGATCCAGAGCATCCCAAACATGCTCAATAGGTGACATATCCGGTGAGTATGCTGGCCATGCATGAATTGGGATGTTTTCAGCTTCCAGGAATTGTGTACAGATCCTTGCAATATGGGGCAGTGCATTATCATGCTGCAACATAAGGTGATGGTCACGGATGAATAGCACAACAATGGGCCCCAGGATCTCGTCACGGTATCTCTGTGCATTCAAAATGGCATCAATAAAATACACATATGATTGTTGTTAATAACATACGCCTGCCCATACCATAACTCCACTGCCACCATGGGCCACTCGATCTACAACGTTGACGTCAGCAAACCGCTCACCCACACAATGTCACACTTTCTGCCATCTGCCCTGAACAGTGAAAACCGGGACTCATCCGTGAACAGAACGCCTCTCCAACTTGCCAGACGCCATTGAATGTGAGCATTTGCCCTCGCAGTCAGGTCCAGACCCCGATGAGGACGACGAGCATGCAGATGAGCATCCCTGAGATGGTTTCTGACAGTTTGTGCAGAAATTATTTGCTCATGCAAACTGATTGCTGCTGCAGCTGTCCGGGTGGCTGGTCTCAGATGATCATGGAGGTGAGCATGCTGGATGTGGCGTTCCTGGGCTGGTGTTGTTACACGTGATCTGCGGTTGTGAGGCCGGTTGGATGTACTGCCAAATTCGATGAAACGCCTTTGGAGACGGCTTATGGTAGAGAAATAAACATTCATTGCATGGGCAACAGCTCTGGTAGACATTCCTGCAGCCGGCATGCCAATTGCACGCTCCCTCAATCGTTGCGACATCTGTGGCATTGTGCCGTGTGATTAAATTGCACATTTCAGAGTTGACTTTTATTGTGGGAAGTCTAAGGCACACCAGTGCAATATTCATGCTGCCTAATCAGTACCTTGATATGCCACACCTGTGTGTCACGGTAAGTGGGGAAAGAAGGAACACCAAATAAACAAACTACAACAGTAACACAGACTAGGCCCCAAAGCTAGTGAGGAGGGGGATGGTAACCTCCTAGTTATCCCTGAGCCTCTCACTGACTGATGGCAGTATGAGCTAATCCTAATGGTGGAAGAACTCATACACCAGAACCTAAGACCTGCTGAAACTGTCTCAAACCCTAAATTAAGGAGTGGGGATGAGACTGCCGGGACCTTCCACCGTGAAGGAACCAGCGTCTCCCTGAGACCTAGACAAAACACACACACAAGGTAGAAACAGGAGGACTTAGCTTGAGATGAGTAAAAGCAGGAGAACCTCTAACAACCAGCTTAGAACTCCAGAAGGAAATAACAACCACAAGGTCTGCAGCAAATGAGCAGAACCTGTGGAGAGGTGAGATCCTGCCCACAACAACAGACAGCAAGGAAAAACAGAAAGACCTGTCAGATAGACTCACGTGCTGCAAGTCTATCTGATCTACTCAGACCTCTCACAGAGCAGGCAGTGACACTGTGAGGTGGGATGGATTATCTCGGCAAAGGAGAAGTGCTCACTAACACAAATTTAGACAGATTTGTGAACAATATTTGAGAGTAATGGGTCTTTTGTGTATGTAGAAAATGTTTCAGATTTATGAGTTCAGCTCATGCAAAATGGGACCAAAACCGAAAGCGTATACCACGGGGTACATGGTCCCTGTTGTCATGATCAATAGATAGGGGATAACAATATAAATGGAATACCCCTTCTCAGCTTTAGGCCTCATGCACATGACCGTTCTTGTGTTCCGTACTGCAAAATGGGGTTTCGTTGTTCTGTGATCTGTTTCCGTTTTTGTTTCCGTGTGTCTTCCTTTATTTTTGGAGGACCACCAGACATAAAGGAAGGTAAAAAAAAGTCTAAGACAGGTTTGCCATGCAAGTGATAGGAATAAAACGAACGCGGATGACAATCTTGTGTGCCTTCGCGTTTTTTAGCGGTCCTATTGACTTCAATGGGTCTGCGAACTGTTTTCCGCGGACAAGAATAGGACAGGTTATATTTTTTTGACGGACTGGAACCACGGATCACAGACGCGGATGGCACTATCTGCATTTTCAACGTCTCCATAGAAATTAATGGGTCCGCATCTGAAACGCTAAAATCGGCGGAATGGACGCGGAGACAAACAACGGTCGTGTGCATGAGGCCTTATAAATATAACTTTGATTATGTGCGGTGTATTTTCAAATCTGATTTCATTGCACATTTACTTTGCTATGTAGAGATTCTCTAAAACAGTCATTCTGGATGCATATCAAATAATAATGTTAACAGCCAAGACACTAACTATATTGTTAAAAGCAATGTAACAAAAACAGCTAAAATAACAATTAAATTCTGGCAGTTAATTCAGAAAACATGTTCATTTTCCATAAATCTTAGTTTATTAGACACATTTTGCTTTTATTAGCACAAATAAAATTGAAATGACAAAAGATGACATTTCATTCTCTCTAGGAGCAGTCATAAAAAATTTTTTACAGTTCAGGGACAGAACATAGTTGTTTGGGTCATCTGCAACATTATGGCTATTGACTTTGCAAAGCTATAACAGTAATGTGTAGACTGACCTTTCTAAACGTTGCAAAGTTCAGTGAGGAGTAATCTAAAGTTTATTTCGTTCTTATCATAACATTTTAATATTGAATGCACAGTAATTATAAGTGTACAGTCGTGGCCAAAAGTTTTGAGAATTACATAAATATTGGAAATTGGAAAAGTTGCTGCTTAAGTTTTTATAATTACGATTTGCATATACTCCAGAATGTGATCAGATGAATTGCATAGTCCTTCTTTGCCATGAAAATTAATGAAAATTAATCCCCCCAAAAAATTCTACTGCATTTCATTGCTGTCATTAAAGGACCTGCTGAGATCATTTCAGTAATCGTCTTGCTAACTCAGGTGAGAATGTTGACGAGCACAAGGCTGGAGATCATTATGGCAGGCTGATTGGGTTAAAATGGCAGACTTGACATGTTAAAAGGAGCGTGATGCTTGAAATCATTGTTCTTCCATTGTTAACCATGGTGACCTGCAAAGAAACGCGTGCAGCCATCATTGCGTTGCATGAAAATGGCTTCACAGGCAAGGATATTGTGGCTACTAAGATTGCACCTCAATCAACAATTTATAGGATCATCAAGAACTTCAAGGAAAGAGGTTCAATTCTTGTTAAGAAGGCTTCAGGGCGTCCAAGAAAGTCCAGCAAGCACCAGGATCGTTTCCTAAAGAGGATTCAGCTGCGGGATCGGAGTTCCACCAGTGCAGAGCTTGCTCAGGAATGGCAGCAGGCAGGTGTGAGCGCATCTGCACACACAGTGAGGCGAAGACTTTTGGAAGATGGCCTGGTGTCAAGAAGGGCAGCAAAGAAGCCACTTCTCTCCAAAAAAAACATCAGGGACAGATTGATCTTCTGCAGAAAGTTTGGTGAATGGACTGCTGAGGACTGGGGCAAAGTCATATTCTCCGATGAAGCCTCTTTCCGATTGTTTGGGGCATCTGGAAAAAGGCTTGTCCAGAGAAGAAAAGGTGAGCGCTACCATCAGTCCTGTGTCATGCCAACAGTAAAGCATCCTGAGACCATTCATGTGTGGGGTTGCTTCTCATCCAAGGGAGTAGGCTCACTCACAATTTTGCCCAAAAACACAGCCATGAATAAAGAATGGTACCAAAACACCCTCCAACAGCAACTTCTTCCAACAATCCGACAACAGATTGGTGAAGAACAATGCATTTTCCAGCACGATGGAGCACCGTGCCATAAGGCAAAAGTGATAACTAAGTGGCTCGGGGACCAAAACGTTGACATTTTGGCTCCATGGCCTGGAAACTCCTCTTAATCCCATTGAGAACTTGTGGTCAATCCTCAAGAGGCAGGTGGACAAACAAAAACCCACTAATTCTGACAAACTCCAAGATGTGATTATGAAAGAATGGGTTGCTATCAGTCAGGAATTGGCCCAGAGGTTGATTGAGAGCATGCCCAGTCGAATTGCAGAGGTCCTGAAAAAGAAGGGCCAACACTGCAAATACTGACGCTTTGCATAAATGTCATGTGATTGTCGATAAAAGCCTTTAAAACGTATGAAGTGCGTGTAATTATATTTCACTACATCACAGAAACAACTGAAACAAAGATCTAAAAGCAGTTTAGCAGCAAACTTTGTGAAAACTAATATTTGTGTCATTCTCAAAACTTTTGGCCACGACTGTACTTTAAGTAAGCCTACCAACAGACAGATATTCTAAAAAGTTACCCAGTGGGAGAGGAGGCAAAAAAAATTGTTGCAACAAAAAAGTGGAGTACATGGTGTGCTCCCAATTTATTATATTATTTTAACACTTTATCACATTCTAATAGTTTGGAATCATGCCATGTGCAATATTTTGGTAAATTTGACACAGTTTGCCTAATGCTCTGGTTCTGTTTCATTCAATGCTTGTGTCCCAGGAGTTTTGCACTAGTGTCCCTGACCCGGGCAAGTCAGCTGCAAAGTACACCGGGACCATCCCAGGAGATAACCACTGTATAGGGGGTTAAAGGGTGCATAATAGGGAGGCGCAAGAATAATGCTCTTTAGGTTTGACCCAGTGTCAAACTGGTTACTTTATTGGGTTTGGCACAGTGGTTCCTAAACTATTGTCCATATGCATGTCTGTAACATATTGACTGCATAATGACCTGGTATGTATGAAACATTACTGCTGCAGCCAGGAAAAGGAAGTTAGTGCTGCAGGTACGAAGCTTGACACTGTTAGTGGAAGGGGAGATAAAGAATGTGTATGACTTTTTGCTATTTTATGTAATTTAGGGTCCATTCACACATCCGTGTGAGTACAGAATGAGAACATGTTCTCATTCTGTTTACGCCAAATTCGGACTCTACCGTTTAAATGTCTCAACAAAAATCGAGACTCATCAGACCAGGCAACATTTTTCCAGTCTTTAACAGTCCAATTTTGGTGAGCTCGTGCAAGTTGTAGCCTCTTTTTAGTATTTGTAGTGGAGATGAGTGGTACCCGGTGGGGTCTTCTGCTGTTGTAGCCCATCCGCCTCAAGGTTGTGCGTGTTGTGGCTTCACAAATGCTTTGCTGCATACCTCGGTTGTAACGAGTGGTTATTTCCGTCAACGTTGCTCTTCTATCAGCTTGAATCAGTCGGCCCATTCTCCTCTGACCTCTAGCATCCACAAGGCATTTTTGCCCACAGGACTGCCGCATACTGGATGTTTTTCCCTTTTCACACCATTCTTTGTAAACCCTAGAAATGGTTGTGCGTGAAAATCCCAGTAACTGAGCAGATTGTGAAATACTCAGACCGGCCCGTCTGGCACCAACAACCATGCCACGCTCAAAATTGCTTAAATCACCTTTCTTTCCCATTCTGACATTCAGTTTGGAGTTCAGGAGATTGTCTTGACCAGGACCACCCCCTAAATGCATTGAAGCAACTGCCATGTGATTGGTTGACTAGATAATTGCATTAATGAGAAATAGAACAGGTGTTCCTAATAATTCTTTAGGTGAATGTATAAAATATAAAAATAGTAAATTTATATATATTTTAATGTTTTACTTCTTTTGCACAATAAAACATACATTTAAAAAAGTCATCTCTTTTTGTCACTGTATGCAGAAAATGATAATTACAGTTACCGGTTATTTGATTTTCCTGAACCCATGACAGCATCATATAGAGACCGAATAGCAGAGAAATAAAACAACCTCACAGGAGGGACAGCTCTTTAAAAGTATTCTATGCTAAGGAGACCCAGAAGTATGTAGAGGGAACTGAAGGCTAACAAGAGGGCCAAACTAAAACAGTTGGATCCAGAAACATCCTAAAACCTAGGAATTTTTTAAAACTAGACATTTGACTTTAAACCAGGCATAATCTTCATCAAGTGATTATAAAAATAATCATTTACCATAACATTTAGAAAGGTACTTATCTTGACACAGAAGGATCAAAACTAAAGATCTGTCACCAACTTGCCTGTCCGAGCTCCAGCGCTGCAGTCTGGGGCTCGGACACTGCAGGAAGGTGCCAGATGCGCTGTCAGGCTACGCCCCTTGGTGACTCGGTACTTAGGCCACGCCCCCTGTCAACGCCACATAGGGCATGCCCCCTCTCGACAGCATGCTTTGGACATGCCCCCTGATGATTTCACACCTGAGCCATGCCCCCGGTGATGCGAGCGCTGACTGAGTGAGCTATACATAGACCTCTCCCTCTGTTTAGCGATTCTGTACTTGCTTCCTGTCCGGTATTGACCCTTGACTTGTTATTACTACCTCCTTCCGCTTAGTGATTGTGCTTTGTATTGTTCTCCTAGTTTGACTGTTTCTGGCACGACTTCCTCTTGGTGTTTTTTTGTCTGGTCCTGTGTGTGAACAGGTGCCTGCGGTTTATTCCGTGGGCACTTGGCTTTTATCTCTGCACTTACCAGTATAGGGACCATTGACCAGTTGTGTACTTGTCGCCTAGGACTTGTTCTGCAAGTAGGCAGGGTCAGCAGGCTGGGTTCAAGTTAGGGCTCACCGTGTGAGTGCGTGTCCCTGCCTACGGCCGTGACAAGATCCCTGCTGAACTACCACTGATTCCTTTGGTGCAAATTACATTGCAAAGCAGATGTTTAGATCCAAGATCTGCTGGAGGCCATTCTCTTTTTTTTCTGTCACGTCTACCAGAAGTACTTCTGACACCAAAATCTCAAATTTTCCTCACACTCTGGCAACCCTAGTGTGGCATCCATCCCTCCGGAGGAGCCCACAGATCTGCTGCAAGAGGTCTAAAGAGTCCATTGGACCCTTCAGACCTCCTAGGGTCCATAGTGCTGGAACTATAGCACTAATGACCCCAGTAGAAAACCACTAACCCCCAGGGGCTCCCTGGGACTTCCAGATCAGCGGCAAGTATTTATAGGGTTTTGCTAGAGTGCTATACTGCCTGTAAGCCACCCAGACCATATAGTCCAGCCCATCTTCTTACTCTAAACCAGGAGCCTAATAGGGCTTTGTTGGTGCACCGTACCTCTTGTAGACCATCCAAACAATATAGTCCAGCCCATATTTTCACTCCCAACCAGGAGGCTTATAGGGCTTTGCTGGTATTCCATACCTCCTGTGGGCCTTCCAGACAATAATCGTCCAGCCCATCTCTTACTCCCCACCAGGAGCATTATAGGTTTTTATAGGGTTTTGTTGGTGAGCTATGCTTTCTGTAGGCCATTAAAGTTATTCTCTGGGGATTTAATATTGATGACCTATCCTCAGTATAGGTCATCAATATCAGAGTGGGGGTCCAATATCCAGCACTCCTGCCAATCAGCTGTATGAATTGAAGGCTATCCTGGGAATAGGTCATCAATATTTAAAGCCTGGAGAACCCTTTTAAACTTAAAATTGTCAACCAGGCATAGCCACAGAAATAGTTCACCATGGAAGCACAGCCACCAAGGTAGACCGCTATCCAGACATTTTGGCACCTCAGACATGGCAGGTCATGTGGACACTCACTCAGAGCCCAAGTACAGTTATCTAACCACAGTTGCCGCAATCCAGACATGGTCGCACAAGCCACCAGTCATCCAGACGCAACTGCACAAAGTGTGCCAGCCAACTAGACTTGGCTGCATAAGCCGCTAACCAACCAGACACAGCCGCACAAGCAGCCAGTCATTCAAACACAGCCGCACAAGCAGCCAGTCATCCAAACACAGCTGCACAAGCCCCCAGCCATCCAGACACGGCTGCACAAACTGCCTAGCATCCAGAAACAAGTAGGCAGCCAATCAAACACAACTGCACTACACAAACCCAGCAGCAGAAGCAGACAGCTACAAATGCATAGCTGCAGGAGCAGTCATTCCAGCAAACATAAACACAGAAGCAATCAGCTACACAGGTATAGAGGCACATGAAATTAGTTAGCCTGGCATTGTCTATCACAGGTAAAGGCCACAAAGTCAGTCAGTTTTTTTCCCAAGGCTGCCCAGGCTTAAAGGCAGACAGCCAGAGAGGCCCAGGCACACAGGCAAACAGTCATACAGCCCAGGCTCATAGGCAGCCAGACAGACAGGCCCCAATCACTTTTTATTCCATGTTTTGGATGTACGGATGGATGAACAAAATACAATCCTGGAACTGTTTTTTTTTTTTTTTTCTTTTTGGTTCCACACAGGATAAAGTTAACTGTATTCTGCAAATCAAAACCAGACCTGTTGACCATCGTGCACATGCTTAGGGATCCCAATCCTTCATCATGCATTAAATCTATGAATGAATGAATTGATTTTAAACTAATTGGCCAAACAAATCTGAAGCTTTTGCGATTCACTTTGGATGAATGATTTGAAAACTGCACCCAGTGCCATTTTACTGTTCATTTTGAAGGGGAAAAACTATGAGTAAGGAAGAAGACGGAGCATCACATGATACTGGGAGGAAGTGGGGGAGAAGGCTTGTAGATTCCTAGCTGAGCCAGCAGAAGCACTATAGTGAGTTCAGCTTGTGACCTGGTAGGTGTATGTGTGGCACAGTCTGCCAAAAAACAATTACAGAGTGTTATAGGGACACTATTGGGAAAGCATAGGCAAAGAATAGAAAGATATACTGTAGTTGTCTAGATTTTAGGGAATTTGATCATGGGAAGCTTTGAGGGAGTCACAGGAGGATGGTCACACTGTGGTCAAAGAGGCAGCAGCAATTTAGCCTAGCAGTTCTACATTACAAAACCAGTACATTACAAAATGAACCCCCTGAAAGGAAAAAAAAAAATCTTTGTATTATGAACAGAGAGACAGCTTTTTCTTTTTGAAAACCTCAAGTTTCTACAGTTAATTACTGCCAGTACAGCACCCAATAGCATTTTGTTGTAAATTTTGAGCAATTACACATTTTTTCTAATACATTATATCTATATCTGTCCGTGGATGCAGTATAGCAAAAGCATTATATTGCAATAATGCCATTTTTATACCAGTGATATTAAACACAGAGTTCTAAGAAATTTCACCGCCAACACTGCATCATTTTATTGGTAGCAGGCGCAGCAGATGCATTATTGCACCACACCGTGTGATTTATAGTACTCTTGCAATTTTCCTAGTACCATTCCATAATCTACACTGAACAAAAATATAAACGCAACACTTTCAGTTTTGCTCCCATTTTGCATGAGCTAAACTCTACATACACAAAAGATCCATTACTCTCAAATATTGTTCATAAATCTGTCTAAATCTGTGTTAGTGAGCACTTCTCCTTTGCCAAGATAATCCATCCCCCCTCATAGGTGTGGCATATCAAGGTGCTGATTAGGTAGCATGAATATTGCACAGGTGTGCTTTAGACTGCCCACAATAACAGGCCACTCTGAAATGTGCACAGTTTTGCCTTACGTGGGGGGGGGGGGGACCACTCAGTATCTGGTGTGGCCACCATTTGCCTCACGCAGTGCAACACATCTCCATCGCATAGAGTTGATCAGGTTGTTGATTATGACCTGTGGAATGTTGGTCCACTACTCTTCAATAGCTGTGCGAAGTTGCAGAATATTGGCAGGAACTGGAACACGCTGTCATATACGCTGATCCAGAGCATCCCAAACATGCTCAATGGGTGACATGTCCGGTAAGTATGCTGGCCATTGTCGGAATATTTATGCTGTCTACGATTGACAGTCTATATTATTTATGTGAATAAATTAAAATCTGTAATGAAGGAGATTCTAATTTATTATCATAAATATTAAGCTAAAACAAGCTCGTGATCTGTGTTGAATTGAAGACAAAACCCAGTTACAGACAAAATATATATGTAATTTATTAATACAATTTTTAGTGCAAAATAATATATAATAAAATTGGTGACAATTGAAATTCAATCAATGATATGCAAAATAGTGAGAAAGTCAAAAATAATTGAGAATATATATGAATACAATTTTGCCTTATTATAATGATACCCCTCAATTATATTTTAAATCAATTTAATACTTGATTTCGCTCAGCCGACAAATGTCTGATTAAACCCAAATCTGGTTTATCTTTTATCTATACAGATATATATATATATATATATATATATATAAATAACCATACCGGTCTAGAACTGAATTCAATTCCTTGGAGATAATACCGTGTTTTCACCAGTATATTTTCAATCTCCCTGTATTGGATTAATTTTCAGGATGATGCTGCAGGTACACCCCAATCTTATTCCAAAACAGATACTATACACAAAGTATGGTTAATTGAATATATATAGATATATATTATATTAATTAATTATCCTATAAAATATAGGTAAGGTTATACTATACCAAAATGTCAGCTAGCAGAAATCAGTTTCAATGGTTCTAAGATGGCTGCCTACAATGACTGAAAAGGTGGTCAGGGCTGGATCTGGTCTTTTCCCTTGATGATCGTCCCTTGATGATGATAGTTAGATCCTCTCTGTCAGCCCATACCATCTTTTTATCCTATTTTAGAAAGGGCTTGGCCAAGTTTTATCATTAACTAGTGACCTCACTTTATAATTAATAGAACCTCCCCTAGGGAAAATACACCCTAAAATTTTTTGTTACCCTAACACTAGATGGCACTAGTGCTCCATACAAAAGTCGAGGCACTTATTTCTCTTATTCATTTTCTTGAAATAAACTTTAACTAATATTTCAGACAAAACCTTGAGGAGATCTTAAATAGACAATGACTTTTGTATTTAGTCAAACACCTCGTTCATCCCTTAATCTTTTGACCAGACCTAATTAAATCAAGATACACATGACCATTCTTAGGTCATTGTTCTGGGGAAAAGACAGGGTTTGTTTATGATCACCTGTGTCCACATTTCTCCATTCAAGAAACCTTAAGGAAAGAGATTGATAACTTGTGCTTTACTCTGGGAGAGATTCTAAAAATGACATAGGAATTTGTACCTAATTTCTAACCTTAAAACGTAATATATCTATAAGGACCACACTCTTATATATACAGCACATGTATTTAAATTGATGATATAAAAATCAAAAATCCACTCATACATTAATTAATATAAAAACCCCAAAGAAAAATTATACTCTTTCTATTCACTGAAAATCATCAAAACTCAGCACATTTCTAATACATTGTCTTATCTAGGCAAATACTTTTCAATAGACCTTGGGAAACCTCCTTCTTACAAAAACAGACTTGGGTAAACACTTTGGTACATATTGTTAATCCTTGGTCAGTAATCCTGAACTCACCCTGCACTTTTAAAATTAGACAAAATGGTTGTTCTTTAGGTTCATGCCCATACATCTTATATAGGCCTTATACTTATGGACTTTATTTATACTTAATAGTTCTGACACCATGCAAGAACTGGGATGTTTTCAGCTTCCAGGAATTCTGTACAGATCCTTGCAATATGGGGCCGTGCATTATAATGCTGCAACATAAGGTGATGGTTGTGGATGAATTGCACAACAATGGGCCTCAGGATCTTGTCACAGTATCTCTGTGCATTCAAAATGCCATCAATAAAATGCACCTGTGTTCGTTGTCCATAACACATGCCTGCCCATACCACAACCCCACAGCCACCATGGGCCACTCGATCCACAACATTGACGTCAGCAAACCGCTCACCCACACGACGCCACACACGCTGTCTGCTATTTTCCCCGAACAGTGAAAACCGGGGCTCATCCGTGAACAGAATGCCTCTCCAAAAAGCCATATGCCATCGAATGTGAGCATTTGCCCACTCAAGTCGGTTACAACAACGAACTGCAGTCATGTCCAGACCCAGATGAGGATGACGAGCATGCAGATGAGCTTCCCTAAGATGGTTTCTGACAGTTTGTGCAGACATTATTTGGTTATGCAAACCGATTGTTGCTGCAGCTGTCCGGGTGGCTGGTCTCAGACGATCATGGAAGTGAACATGCTGGATGTGGAGGTCCTGGGATGGTGTGGTTACACGTGGTCTGCAGTTGTGAGGCCGGTTGGATGTACTGTCAAATTCTATGAAACGCCTTTGGAGACGGCTTATGGTAGAGAAATAAACATTCATTGCACGGGCAGCTCTGGTAGACATTCCTGCAGTCAGCATGCCAATTGCACGCTTCCTCAAACGTTGCGACATCTGTGGCATTGTGCTGTGTGATCAAACTGCACATTTCAGAGTGGCTTTTTATTGTGGGCAGTCGAAGGCACTCCTGTGCAATATTCATGCTGTCTAATCAGCACCTTGATCTGCCACACCTGTGAGGTGGGATGGATTATCTCGGCAAAGTAGAAGTGCTCACTAACAAAAATTTTGACAGATTTGTGAACAATATTTGAGAGTAATGGGTCTTTTGTGTATGTAGAAAATGTTTCAGATCTTTGAGTTCAGCTTATGAAAAATAGGAGCAAAACAAAAAGTGTTGCATTTATATTTTTGTTCAGTGTATGTGTACCAAGCCTGTGACTTTTCATTTAGGAAACCCGTGATTTTTCGTTAATATGCCCCATAAGTAAATGGTCTGGAAAAAGGAATAAAACAAAATGAAAGACTTAGCAGGTCATTTACTAATCTGAAATATTCTTAAATCTATCTGTGACTTCGACCCACTCATGCCAGGTCTAAAATTGTCAGTGTGGCGTGGGCAGGGAAGGGCCAGCAGGCTGGTCTTATTAATAATTTTCTATGCCTGTTTTAGGCGTATAAAATGGTCTAATTGTAATGGTCTAAAAGCAAAGACGCTGTCCTACTGTACATTTAGAACTGGCACTGAATGCGACGAAGTTATGGAAAGGCCTACACTTCTTCTGCGGATTTACTGCCAGCTATGGGCCTTTATTAAGACCAGCATCTAAAACGCAAGTCTTAAAGGGGTTGTCTGGGTTTCTGCCCAGCAGCGTGTTATGATAAACAAAAGTGTTTATGATAAACAAATTTAGCGCAGGGCAAGGGAGCGCATCGGAGCATGAGATGCTATGATGCTAGCCTCAGGGGGGCTGCCTGGGTGAAAATAAGGGTATGTCCGGGTTCAGCTCTGAACCTGGACAACCTCTTTAATAAATGTGCCCCTTTCCGGTCAGCAGTAGTAGTAGTAGCAGCAGTAGTAGTAGTAGTGCTACTTTCTAGTCACTGTGGTGAAGGTAGGGACATTGGTGAGCAACATTGGTAGTTGGAGAAAATACAGAGCAGGGAATCTGGAGGGGGGTCAAGGAGTCTATGATGAATTGTCACAGGCTGATAAAAGTTGTTGGGAGGATAAGGACTATGATGATGATTGATTGTTGGATAGGATCTGGTTGCCAGATCAGGGTACTGAGGAGGAGGTGAATTCAGAGAAAGATGGTGGTAGCCACGGCGGCAATAAATAGTAGAGGCAATGTGCGGCCAACACCTCCCTATAAACTGGCAGGGCCAGATCTGCTTCTGTTGTGGTAAACTCTGGTGATGCTGCTGCTAAAACATGCCAGACCTAGGCCAAGCTCGGCTGCCTCTAGCTCTGTGTGAGCAAATCCCGTATGGCATTTTTTTCTCCACAAGGCCGGCACACAAAACCACATCTGTGTGCAAGATTTTCATGATTAAAATAAGCCGTGGGCATTCAAAGACATACATAGGTACTAGAGCTCTATTGCAGCATATGAGGCGGCATCATCGGATCCTGTGGGAAAATAGAAATGGCCAGCTTTCTAAATCAGAACAAGTCTGTCCTCCTTCCCAAGGCAGCCTGCATTCCCAAGCAGTATATTGTCTGTGAAGGTTCTCATTTATCCAGGTCATGGTATATCTGTAAAGAATAAATCAAGGCAACTATACTTACTGTAGATTTCTTGAGAACGAGTGAAACGTTTTCAAGAAATCTACAGTAAGTCCAGTTGCCTTGATTTATTCTTTACAGATACAAGCAGTATATTGTCCTTTTCATTGTCATCAGCTGCTTCTTCTCCTCCTCATTTTCCATTCCATTTTGAGACATCCATAACAGAATGCGTGACCATGAAAAAACTATTCCGGACCAGAGATTATCTTGTGTGCAAACTGAACCTCTACCTGGTCAAGTTGTTGGCAGTGCAGTTGCTGCCATACCACATACAGTAGTTAATGGTGGCTCAGTTCTGCACCTTCACCAAAATTTTGTTTTTCTGTATGATATTCATACTTTTGCCCAGCAGCCCATTTCTTTTTGCAAAACAATTGTTTAAAATTGCAATTTTCACTGTGCACCAAGGTGCATGCCGCTGTGGACACCTGGAGCAGCGGTTAAAGGTAGGGACAGTACATGCCTTTCACGACCCACTGGGTCAAAGTTTTTCATGGCAGCAACAAGGTAACACTGCAGCAACAAGGCCAGGTCCTATTGACAACTTCCCATTTGTGTCGGCCTGGTTCCCACTCCAGGTGCTTATATACACCTGCTCCATGTCCTTCTCCATGGACATACTCTTGTCCGCAACAGAAGCAGTGCAGAACATTGCTCCCAAACCCCCTCCATCTTACTGCTAATCACTTTCTAAAGTGCAGCAAGCAGCAAACATTCATTTAGCTGTCTCCCCGCTAACTCCAAATGGACAAGGTGGTCAGCAACAATGGCAGGAACATTGTGGCTGTACTGCATTTTAGTGTAATAACACATGCTCTCTGCATAATGCACATGATAAATTTAGTCCTACAATGCATTTTGCTGACTGCCCTGTAGCTGTTGGGGACCCACAAGGAGAAAGTCCCATGGAGGGGAAAGGAGAGGATGACTAGCTGCCACTGGAGGAGCAGGACCCTGATGATGAAGATACCACCCATGATGAGCAATCACCTTAGTCGGGGGCAGAGCCAGAAAGAAATGTGCCCTCTGGCACGCTGTCCAGAATGGCAAGCTGTATGCTTGCTTACTTATGTAATGATAGGCCTATAATTTGCATGAAGCAGTCATGCTTACTGGATAGCCATGCTTTTAGACCCTCACTGTGGGAATGTTTTCCTGTTGCTGAAAGAGAGGCCAAATTACTTTATTACCAGGAAAGACTGTTTATGCAGCTTGCACAGCTTTCAACAAGCAGATGCCTGTTGACTGCATCACTGAGGACCCTCACTGCCCTCCACTGAGTCACCCACCTCCCACTGTCTCTGTTACCACAAGCAACAAAAGCAGTAATTTCAATTATCATCCACATAATAATTCATTCATATGCCACGCCTGGCTGAGGAGAATCAGCAAATGTAGATATATCACCTCAACACCAAGGTTCAGTCCTACCTGGACTCTGGCCTTTCCCCAGTTGGTAATGGACGAACATCGTCCAGGACGAATGGCGAACGCAATCAAATGTTCGCGAACCACAAGTTCGCGGCGGGCCCCATTCACTTTAATAGGAGGCGAACCTGAAAAACCTTTAGGTCATATTTGCAGCCACAAATCATCCCACAACATGGACAGTGACATAACAGGGGGATCAATGGCAAAAATTCCCACAAAAAATATGTATTTTAATCAGGGGCCATTTTATGCATCTTAAAGAAAAACTGTCAAAAATGTGCCCTGCTGGAGCATAGAAAAATGTAATTTTAGACCACGGGAGTACAGGCCCTAAACATTAGGCATTCACCGGACAGAAACAATCAAGTGATTATGTGGCTGAAGGTACATTAGGCGGTCACCGTATAACAATTTTACTGTTGGCCAGTTAGATTACAGGCCCCAAAAATTATGCATTCACCGTACATCAAGTGAAAAAATCAAGTGATTATGTGGCTGGAGGAATATTAGACGGTCAATAGATATCAATTTTACTGCAGGCCAGTGGACTACAGGCCCCAAAAATTATTAATTCACCGTACAGAAAAGAACAGTGATTATGTGGCTGGAGATATATTAGACGGTCATTGAATATCAATTTTACTGCAAGCCATTGAAGTACAGGCCCCAAATATTAGGCATTCACCGTACAGAAAACATCAAGTGATTATTTGGCTGGAGGTATATTAGAAGGTCAATGAATATAAAAAAAAAATAATTTCTGTTCTATAAGAAACATGTACAAAATCGGACCATCCAAAGATCCATATTACATAAATCAACAATATAATAACATTTTACCCCACCCTATGAAGAGAGAGAGAGGGGAGAGAAAAAAAAATAAAAAATCAATTTTACTGCAGGCCAGTGGAGTACAGGCCCCAAAAATTATTAATTCAACGTACAGAAGAGAACAAGTGATTATGTGGCTGGAGGTATATTAGAAGGTCAATGGATATCAATTTTACTGTAGGCCAGTACAAATAAATGTCAAATACATATGTTTAATAGTGATGAGCGGGAGGTGCCATATTCGATTTCGCGATATTTCGCGAATATTCGCATGAATATTCGTGTTATATTCGTCGAAATCGAATATTCGCAATTATTCCAATTATCGCGAAATTATTTTTTCGCATATTGCGAAAATTTATCTTGATAGTATAAGGCAACGTTCCTATGCTAATGACTATGGCTAGGCTAATATGTGTATTTTACGAAATTTCGTAATATTGCTCTAACTTCGTCTCTTAGAATATTACGAATATTCTAAAAGACGAAGTTAGAGCAATATTAAGAACATTTGCAAAAGTCGAAATTGCGATGCGAGTAATATAACACGAAATAGTCGCATGAAGATTTAAACTTAGCACTGCTATATTCCATATTCTAGCCTAATATGGAATATAGCTGTGCTAAGTTAGCACTGCTATATTCCATATTAGGCTAGAATATGGAATATAGCTGTGCTAAGTTGAAATCTTCATGCGACTATTTCGTGTTATATTACTCGCATCGCAATTTCGACTTTTGCAAATGTTCTTAATATTGCTCTAACTTCGTCTTTTAGAATATTCGTAATATTCTAAAAGACGAAGTTAGAGCAATATTACGAAATTTCGTAAAATACACATATATTGTATTTAAGCTAATATACTGCTATAGTAATAATTTTTAATAGTGTACATATTTTACAAAACTTAAGTTCAGAAGAGGCAAAAAAAAATTACAGGAAAAAAAAGGGATTATAGTACTATATTAGCTAAATTACAATCTATATGTGTATTTTACAAAATTTCGTAATATTGCTCTAACTTCGTCTTTTAGAATATTCGTAATATTCTAAGAGACGAAGTTAGAGCAATATTACGAAATTTCTAAAAGACGAAGTTAGAGCAATATTAAGAACATTTGAAAAAGTCGAAATTGCGATGCGACTAATATAACACGAAATATTTGCATGAAGATTTCAACTTAGCACTGCTATACTCCATATTCTAGCCTAATATGGAATATAGCAGTGCTAACTTAGCACAGCTATATTCCATATTAGGCTAGAATATGGAGTATAGCAGTGCTAAGTTGAAATCTTCATGCGAATATTTCGTGTTATATTACTCGCATCGCAATTGCGACTATTGCGAAATTTCGTAAAATACACATATAGATTAGATTGTAATTTAGCTAATATGGAATATAGCAGCAAGTTGAAAACGCCACTGACTGGAGCAGCCAGGAAGCCAGGAATTCAAAGGACAGGTAAGAACAACTTTAGGGAAGTGGGAAAGAAAAAAATATAATAAAAAAAAAAAGAAGAAAAACGAATATTCGATTTCGCGAATATATAGAACGATATTCTAAATATTCGCGAAATCTCGAAATTGCGATATTCGAGAAAAAAATTCGCAATTCGAATATTCGCGCTCAACACTAATGTTTAAAAGAACTAAAAATATAAAATTAGATTAAAAACATGGCTAACAAAATCCCCCCTCTTGAAAAAACCCCAAATGATAATAGTTAAAATTTGATAACACGTGGTCGTCACAGGTGTTGAATTCCTCCGTGGCCCCAAACATTAGGCATTCACCGGATAGAAAAGGCCTGCACACCCAGTAGTCAAGGTGTTCTTCACTTCTCAGAGAGTCCACATTGTCCGTTAACCCGATGTAGTCGGACACCTGTCGGTCTAGGCCGTTCCCTGAGGCTGGATCCGGAGGGCGGCTGTCGATGGGTTGGCTGCAAGAATGATCTCATAACCAAAGTGACCAACACATCTTCAAACTACCCTCTTCTTGCATGTGCTGTATGATTGGTACTAGAGTTGATCGAACCCAAACTGTAAAGTTCGGGTTCGTACTGAACTTTAGCTTTTTCGGCACCCGGACCCGAACCCGAACATTTACATAAAAGTTTGGGTTCGGTGTTCAGCGCTTTCTTGGCGCTTTTTGAAAGGCTGCACAGCAGCCAATCAACAAGCGTCATACTACTTGCCCCAAAAGGTCATCACAGCCATGCCTACTATTGGCATGGCTGTGATTGGCCAACTGCAGCATGTGACCCAGCCTCTATTTAAGCTGGAGTCACATAGCGCCTCCCGTCACTCTGCTCGGATTAGTGTAGGGATAGGCTGCAGCTGCTATGAGGGAGAGATCAGGGAGAAATCTTATGAAGAACTGCTTCTTTACTCAGCGATCTACAGCAAATGTGTTTTGTAAGTGCAGTGCACAATTGTTTTAAGCCTGCCCTGAGCCAACTACTATTAAAAACGAACGTTTTTTCCTTCAGTTAGTCAATAACAATACATAATCGGCAGCCATTTTATGCAACAATAGTGCACCAGCACAGGATATCTGCATGTCTGCAAGTCCAGAAATACTGCTTTGAGACACTGGGGTTAAAAAAAACCCTTTTTTTCATATAGTGCACATCTAGGATTAGACGTGCATAAGTGAGTGTCACATTTAGACCAGAAATACAGCTTTTTGCTTACTGGGGTGAAAAAAAATTATCTGATTCATATAGTGCGCATCTAGGATTAGACGTGCATAAGTGAGTGTCACATTTAGGCCAGAAATACAGCTTTTTGCTTACTGGGGTGAATAAAAAACATCTGTTTCATATAGTGCACATCTAGAATTAGATGTGCATAAGTGAGTGTCACATTTAGGCCAGAAATACAGCTTTTTGCTTTCCTTGCCTGTTTCCTCGATTACGAATTCTGCTGCCCGCCACGACCTGGAACTGGAACCGACTACCCGATTGGATTGACCTTTTTTGTACTACGCTAATTTTTGGGATTATTTCGTCCCTGCCAAAGGATTCCATACCTGATCCACTATTCCAGTCCGGACATAATAACTCAGCCAAACCATGGAATCCGCGGGACCAGCAGACGGTGCCCCTTCTTTGTCCGAACAACTGACGATGATGGCGAAAGCCCTTCAGGACATGCAGGCCAGCCATGCACACCTATTAGGGAGAATGCGTGCCCAGGAGATGCGCCAGGCCCAGTTCACTGCACTACCACCCTCACCTCCTCCCGCTCCACGCACCTCACTAGAAGTGGTGAACAGTGAACCAGCCGTAGCTCTACCAGAACGCTTTTCTGGAGACAGGAAGAAATGCCGTTCGTTTATTATTTCCTGCGAGCTACTGTTCTCCTTGAAACCCCGCACTTACTCCTCGGACTACGTCAAAGTACGGACAGCTATCTCCTTGCTCACGGGACCCCCACAGACCTGGACCCATCAGCTCCTGCAAACTGATAGCCCAGTGCTGTCCTCTTGGGGATCCTTTGTTTCCGCCATGCAGGCACTCTTTGACGACCCCCTGCGTGCTTCCACCTCTAGGGACACTCTCCGTTCCCTGCGACAAGGAAGGCGTCCAGTGGAGGACTACATTACGGAGTTCCGGGAGATCGCACCAGATACCGGACTCAATGAAGTGGCCCTTATCGACCAGTTCCGGATCGGACTGTCGGACCAATTAAAAGACGAACTCGCCCGTATCGGGGTCCCGGAGGTCCTGGAAGGGCTGATGAGCATGGTTACCCAACTGGACCGCCGTTTCCGGGAACGAAGGGCGGAGAGACAGTACACTTTGCCTCCTCCTGCACGGCGATCCAATCCTCTTCCCGTTTCAGTCCTTGGGCAATCCTCCACAGTGAGAGACCTCACCCCGGACGAACCAATGCAGGTCGGAGTAGTCAGGGGTCCACTCTCAGCAGTTGAGAGGTCCAGAAGGCGGACTCTCAATCTCTGCCTCTACTGTGCCAAATCCGGGCATATGTTGAGAGACTGTCCTGTCAAACCACCTACAGGTAGGACTGTCAGTTCCGCTGTGTTCTTGAACATACCTGTATACCACGGTTCTTCACATCTAACTCTATGTGTTTCTCTGCAGCTGAACGGAACTGGCCATGAACTCACGGCCTTAATCGATTCGGGCGCAAGCAGCTGTTTTTTTATTCCAAACTTGCCACGCAGCTAGGAATACCCTTGCGCCCCAAGGAACACCCATCCCGACTCCACATGGTGGACGGCAGTACATTAAAAACCGGACCTGTCTCTTTGGAATCACACCCTCTTACCCTTTCCATTGGTCGCCACCACCGTGAAGAGATTGTGTGGGACATCGTACCCTCTCCTTTATTTCCTGTTATCTTGGGCATCCCATGGCTTAGAAAGCACAACCCCCAAATAGACTGGGCCCTGGGACGTGTCACATTTCAGTCCTCTTATTGCATCTCCCACTGCATCTCCTCCGCTCCTGGCTCTCTGCTGGTCCTGGCCTCATCTTCCCGGGTATTACCTGCTAAATACAAAGAATATGCGGATGTCTTTGAGAAAGCAGGGGCAGACACCTTACCTCCCTACAGACCTTATGACTGCCCCATTGATCTACTCCCCGGGGCCCCGCTGCCGTACGGACGGTTACACAACTTGTCTGAGCCCGAGACCCAGGCGCTGAGGGATTACATTGAGGAAAGCCTGGCGAAAGGCTTCATCCGCCCGTCCACCTCCCCAGTCGGTGCAGGTATCTTTTTTGTGGGGAAGAAGGACGGGGGTCTTCGGCCCTGTGTGGACTACCGGGGCCTTAACAACATCACCAGGAAAAATAAATACCCTCTCCCTCTCATCCCTGATCTCCTGGACCGAGTGAAGGATGCCAAAGTCTTCTCCAAGATCGACCTCCGGGGGGCCTATAATCTTGTGCGGATCCGTGAGGGCAATGAATGGAAGACGGCTTTTCGTTCCAGATTCGGCCATTATGAGTATCTGGTGATGCCCTTCGGGCTTTGCAACGCCCCAGCTACCTTCCAAAGCTTTATCAACGATGTCTTCCGTGACCTTCTGGACACATATGTGGTAGTGTATCTGGATGACATCCTTATTTTTTCCCACACACTCCAGCAGCATGAGAGACATGTGAAGGTAGTCCTCCAGCGCCTTCGGACACACCGACTCTATGGGAAGCTGGAGAAGAGCATTTTTGAGGTCCCTTCTATTGAATTCTTGGGATACATACTGTCCCCCGGAAAAGTGGAGATGGACCCCAAGAAGGTTCAGGCCGTCCTAGAATGGCCTATCCCACGAAACCGACGAATGGTCCAACAGTTCATCGGTTTCGCGAATTTTTACCGTCGCTTCATCCGGAATTTCCCGGCCATATGCGCTCCTATTACGGTCCTAACCGGGAACAACGTTCCATTTGTATGGACCCCTGCCGCTCATAAGGCCTTCCAAACCCTCCAAAGGCTTTTCACACAAGCTCCGGTACCGGCGCAGCCTGACACTGCTCTTCCCTTCTACCTGGAGACAGATGCCTCAGAGAAAGCCGTCGGGGCAGTTCTCTCCCAAAGACAAGGGGAGAAACAACTCCTACACCCAGTGGCGTTCTACTCCTGCAAGTTAACCAAGGCGGAACAAAACTACAATGTGGGCGAGAGGGAACTACTGGCCATAAAAAATGCGCTGGAGGAGTGGCGGCATCTGCTGGAGGGAGCCAAGCACCCGGTAACTGTCTATACTGATCACCGTAACCTAGAATACCTTCGTACTGCTAAGAGGTTACGGCCCCGGCAAGCCAGATGGGCCCTCTTCTTTTCCTGCTTCACCCTCCAGATAACATATCGACCTGGATCAAAGAATGGGAAGGCCGATACCCTCTCCCGTCTTCACGACACTGATGCCGTGTTTTCACCTCCAGAAACCATCCTTCCAAGCACCTACTTTTTGGCCACACATCATTCATTACTCGAAGAGATCCGACAAGCCAGCGTGACCGTACCGTCAGAAGCAGCACACCTGCCACAAAGGCAGGGTCTACGTTACCATCAGGGAAAGATCTACGTGCCTACTTCCCATCGGGTGACGATCCTGCAACATCATCACGACCACCCAACCGCAGGTCACAGGGGAATACGCAATACCTAAGAGTACGTGCAAAGGCAGTTCTGGTGGCCTTCCCTAGCGGCGGATGTACGTTCCTTTGTGGGCTCATGCACCATCTGTGCCATGCACAAGAGACCGCACACCCGGCCAGTCGGCCCACTACAACCTCTACCCGTGGCAACAGTGCCCTGGAGGGACCTCGCCATGGATTTCGTGGTGGACTTACCTCCTTCACAGGGCCACACTACGATCTTGGTTGTAGTAGATAGATGCACCAAGATGGCCCACTTTATTCTAACGACCGGCCTTCCAACAGCCCAACATACCTCAAAATTGTTTTTACAGCACGTGTTCCGCCTACATGGACTCCCCTCCTCTATTGTATCTGATCGGGGTTCGCAGTTCACCTCCCGTTTCTGGAGCCAATTTTGCCGCTGCCTCCACATCACCCGCAACCTGTCCTCTGCTTATCATCCCCAGTCCAACGGCCAGACAGAGAGGACGAACCAAACCTTGGAGCAATATCTCCGCTGCTATTCGTCATACCTACAAGACGACTGGGTGGACCTCTGGCAGAATATGCATACAATCAACAGCAGCATACAGTAGGTGAACCCGATTTTGTGTCAATGTCGCTGTATTTCTCGGCGAGATTGAGCACATACGAGCCCCATCGCGGGAGCCAGCGCCGAGCTGGCTTGCCGCGATGGAGAGCAAGCGCGTCATAGAAGCGACGGGAGATCCGACTTGGATTCCCGCCAATTCTACACGTGTGCGGCGTTTGTTATGAATCCTGAGGGGGAAGTCCCCGCCGGATTTTAAATAAAAATCCGGCCTGGGTCCCGCCCTCAGGAGCATACCGGGCCCTTAGGTCTGTTATGGGTTGTAAGGAGAGCCCCCCCTACGCCGAAAAAAACGGCGTAGGGGTCCCCCTACAATCCATACCAGACCCGTATCCAAAGCACGCTACCCGGCCAGCCAGGAAGGGAGTGGGGACGAGCGAGCGCCCCCCCCCCTCCTGAGCCGTACCAGGCTGCATGCCCTCAACATGGGGGGTTGGGTGCTCTGGGGCAGGGGGCGCACTGCGGCCCCCCCACCTCAGAGCACCCTGTCCCCATGTTGATGAGGACAGGGCCCCTTCCCGACAACCCTGGCCGTTGGTTGTCGGGGTATGCGGGCGGGAGGCTTATCGGAATCTGGGAGCCCCCTTTAATAAGGGGGCCCCCAGATACCGGCCCCCCACCCTAAGTGAATGAGTATGGGGTACATCGTACCCCTACCCATTCACCTGCAAGAAAAGTGGTAAAAACACAAATAAACCACACAGTGTATTAAAATATTTTATTTTTCTGCTCCGGAGGCCGCCCCCTGTCTTCTTTATTAGCTCTTTTACCAGGGGGGGGCTCTTCTTCTTCCGATATCCCGACGGGTCTTCTCCGCTATCCGGGGGGGTCTTCTCAACTCTCCGGGGTTCTCCTTCTGTCTTCTCCTTCTGTCTTGTTGTCTCCTTCTGTCTTCTGTCTCCGGGGGGGGCTCTTCTTCTTCCGATATCCCGACGGGTCTTCTCCGCTATCCGGGGGGGTCTTCTCAACTCTCCGGGGTTCTCCTTCTGTCTTCTCCTTCTGTCTTGTTGTCTCCTTCTGTCTTCTGTCTCCGGGGGGGGGCTCTTCTTCTTCCGATATCCCGACGGGTCTTCTCCGCTATCCGGGGGGGTCTTCTCAACTCTCCGGGGTTCTCCTTCTGTCTTCTCCTTCTGTCTTGTTGTCTCCTTCTGTCTTCTGTCTCCGGGGGGGGCTCTTCTTCTTCCGATATCCCGACGGGTCTTCTCCGCTATCCGGGGGGGTCTTCTCAACTCTCCGGGGTTCTCCTTCTGTCTTCTCCTTCTGTCTTGTTGTCTCCTTCTGTCTTCTGTCTCCGGGGGGGGGCTCTTCTTCTTCCGATATCCCGACGGGTCTTCTCCGCTATCCGGGGGGGTCTTCTCAACTCTCCGGGGTTCTCCTTCTGTCTTCTCCTTCTGTCTTGTTGTCTCCTTCTGTCTTCTGTCTCCGGGGGGGGCTCTTCTTCTTCCGATATCCCGACGGGTCTTCTCCGCTATCCGGGGGGGTCTTCTCAACTCTCCGGGGTTCTCCTTCTGTCTTCTCCTTCTGTCTTGTTGTCTCCTTCTGTCTTCTGTCTCCGGGGGGGGGCTCTTCTTCTTCCGATATCCCGACGGGTCTTCTCCGCTATCCGGGGGGGTCTTCTCAACTCTCCGGGGTTCTCCTTCTGTCTTCTCCTTCTGTCTTGTTGTCTCCTTCTGTCTTCTGTCTCCGGGGGGGGCTCTTCTTCTTCCGATATCCCGACGGGTCTTCTCCGCTATCCGGGGGGGTCTTCTCAACTCTCCGGGGTTCTCCTTCTGTCTTCTCCTTCTGTCTTGTTGTCTCGGCGCACCCCGATTCTTCGTCTTCTCTTCTTGTTTTCGCCTCTCTCTGTTGTTGACTCGGCGCACCCCGGTTCTTCGTCTCGCGAGACTCGGCGCACCCCGATTCTTCGTCTCGCGAGACGAAGAACCGGGGTGCGCCGAGTCAACAACAGAGAGAGGCGAAAACAAGAAGAGAAGACGAAGAATCGGGGTGCGCCGAGACAACAAGACAGAAGGAGAAGACAGAAGGAGAAGACAGAAGGAGAACCCCGGAGAGTTGAGAAGACCCCCCCGGATAGCGGAGAAGACCCGTCGGGATATCGGAAGAAGAAGAGCCCCCCCCGGAGACAGAAGACAGAAGGAGACAACAAGACAGAAGGAGAAGACAGAAGGAGAACCCCGGAGAGTTGAGAAGACCCCCCCGGATAGCGGAGAAGACCCGTCGGGATATCGGAAGAAGAAGAGCCCCCCCCTGGTAAAAGAGCTAATAAAGAAGACAGGGGGCGGCCTCCGGAGCAGAAAAATAAAATATTTTAATACACTGTGTGGTTTATTTGTGTTTTTACCACTTTTCTTGCAGGTGAATGGGTAGGGGTACGATGTACCCCATACTCATTCACTTAGGGTGGGGGGCCGGTATCTGGGGGCCCCCTTATTAAAGGGGGCTCCCAGATTCCGATAAGCCTCCCGCCCGCATACCCCGACAACCAACGGCCAGGGTTGTCGGGAAGGGGCCCTGTCCTCATCAACATGGGGACAGGGTGCTCTGAGGTGGGGGGGCCGCAGTGCGCCCCCTGCCCCAGAGCACCCAACCCCCCATGTTGAGGGCATGCAGCCTGGTACGGCTCAGGAGGGGGGGGGGGCGCTCGCTCGTCCCCACTCCCTTCCTGGCTGGCCGGGTAGCGTGCTTTGGATACGGGTCTGGTATGGATTGTAGGGGGACCCCTACGCCGTTTTTTTCGGCGTAGGGGGGGCTCTCCTTACAACCCATAACAGACCTAAGGGCCCGGTATGCTCCTGAGGGCGGGACCCAGGCCGGATTTTTATTTAAAATCCGGCGGGGACTTCCCCCTCAGGATTCATAACAAACGCCGCACACGTGTAGAATTGGCGGGAATCCAAGTCGGATCTCCCGTCGCTTCTATGACGCGCTTGCTGGGATGTGCTGTCGCTATCCCAGTGAGTGCGAGATCTCGGCACCACGTCGCCGAGTATCAGCGCGACGCTGTCGTGCTGAAAACACAATCTCACAAACACCTACTGTACCTCTACGGGACTCTGGCCCTTTTATGCGAATTACGGGTACCATCCCTTGACTCTTTCAGACCTTCTGGTGGACATTCCTGTACCTGAAGTGGCCCAGCGCCTCCGTCGTCTCCGGGGTTTGCTACGTACCCTAGTGCGGAAGCTCCGCACTACCCAGCAACAGCAAAAGACTCAGGCCGATCGGAGACGCACCGAGAGCCCCAAGTACAGAAGTAGGGATAGGGTATGGTTATCTTCTCAGCACCTTAAACTGACCTGCCCGTCCAAAAAATTGGGCCCTCGCTATTTGGGACCATTCACCATCGCCTCAATGGTCAACGACGTCGCGGCGAGACTAAACCTGCCTACTTCATTTACCATCCATCCGGTGTTTCATGTATCACTACTGAAACCCTACTGTGCCAACACCCTTGTGGGCAGAGTGCCGGTGCCACCTGCTCCCATTCAGGTGGATAACAATGATGAATATGAAGTCCAGGGGATCATGGACTCCCGCAGACGCCGTGGAGTCTTGGAATACCTTGTCCACTGGAAGGGATATGGGCCAGAGGAGCGTTCCTGGGAACCAGCAGGTAACCTTCATGCAGACGCCAAGGTCCGCGCATTCCACAGGGCTCATCCTGATCGGCCATCCCAGGTTCGCGTCCGGCGGCCGCTCCTTGGTGGGGGGCTCTGTCAGGGAACCAGTGGGGCCGTTTCGCATCGGGTTCGCAGGCGCGGGCGGCGGGCGCAGATAGCTCCTCCTCTTCCTCCTGACAGGACACCTGACGTCAATGTGGCCAGTGCGCCTGCGTGAGTCGGACGCCGGGTGCGCGTACGCGGTACACAAGCCGCGTGCGCAGGGATACAAGCGTAGTGCACATGCTCCACTCCAGACCACAGGTGCTACTCAGGCTGGGGGAGGGCTTCAGCCTCTGTCACCGCCCTCAGCCTTATGATTGGCTTCTGACTAAGTAAGCCTCCTGGTTGCCCGGCAACCAGGGGGGCGGTCCTGGGTTCACTGTGTACTTAAAGCCAGTCAGAGCCTTGACTCATTGCTAAGTTATTCAACCTTATGGTGAACACCCAGCTCCCTCCTGTGAACCTGTTGTTTAATCTGACTTCCCAGCTACCGACTCCTTGCCTGTTTCCTCGATTACGAATTCTGCTGCCCGCCACGACCTGGAACTGGAACCGACTACCCGATTGGATTGACCTTTTTTGTACTACGCTAATTTTTGGGATTATTTCGTCCCTGCCAAAGGATTCCATACCTGATCCACTATTCCAGTCCTGACACACATTTAGGCCACAAATACGGCTTTTTGCTTACTGGGGTGAAAAAAACCATTTGTTTCATATAGTGCACATCTAGGATTAGACGTGCATAAGTGAGTGTCACATTTAGGCCAGAAATACAGCATTTTGCTTACTGGCGTGAAAAAAAAACCCATCTGTTTCATATAGTGCACATCTTGGATTAGACGTGCATAAGTGAGTGTCACATTTAGGCCACAAATACAGCTTTTTGCTTACTGGGGTGAAAAAAAAACCATCTGTTTCATATAGTGCACATCTAGGATTAGACGTGCATAAGTGAGTGTCACATTTAGGCCAGAAATACAGCTTTTTGCATACTGGGGTGAAAAAAAAAACATCTGTTTCATATAGTGCACATCTAGGATTAGACGTGCATAAGTGAGTGTCACATTTAGGCCAGAAATACAGATTTTTGCTTACTGGGGTGAAAAAAAACCCATCTGTTTCATATAGTGCACATGTCACGGTGGGGAGTGGGGGAAACCCCCCACTGCGCGGTGTCAGAGGGTAAAGGGGATCAGGCTGGCCAAAAGGCGTAATAAGAGAGCAGGTCAGCTCCTACAGCGTCCCTAATCCTCTCCCTGACTCCTCACCGTATGAGAGGACCCCGATGGTAGGACGACTCATACTCAGGATACCTAAAGACCCTAAATCGCCCTGGTAATCCCTCACCAAGCAGCTGTCACTGCCAGATCTGAGAAGTTCTGATAGACGTTCTTCAGTACCGCCTGCATGATGTTCTTTTGTTTTGGTTTTGCTTTGACATCTCTTCTCCCGCTCCCAGCTGTCATCTATTAGCAGTGATTGCCTCCCTATATATCTCCTCCCATACTGCTTCACCTTGCGGTTTATACTACTTCCTGGATTCTGTTCACTGCTTGAAGTTGCTATTGCTGGTTCCTCAGATAAGTCTATTTCTTTATTTGTGTTTTCGTGTTGGCTTGATCCTAGGTGACCCTGACTCCCTCCGTATTTAGTGTAGGGAGCCGGTGGTCGTGTCCCCTCACTATTATAGAGTGTTCAGGGGTCACACAGTCGAGGTACGTGGACATGCAACTTTTTATCATTGAGATCTTTGCATGGGCTGAGCAGCCAGGGAGAGCTCTAGGGCTTTAATAAGGCTCACCCTTTTGTTCCTTAGTTTGGGATCAAGTTAGTCGGATCTTTATTTGTTACTTCTTGTTTTCTGCAACACCATCCGTGACAGGAGCAGAGAAGAGATGACCTGTTCATCCCAGTAATGGAGGAACAGAAGTCTCTATCTGAGGCCAGGCTGCAAGGAGAGGGGAACACATACAGCTATAGAGATGGCATGTAAGCAAGACTAGTAACACACTTACCTGCCACAGACACACTGACTGGAACCCGTGCACAAGTGCTGGTGTCCACACCAACATTAAAAGGACACAGCACACACCACAACCACACAGCAACCCAGGACACCCATAGCTGCAATAAACGTGAGACACCATAAAAACATCTATGACCACAAGGGTGGCCCTCACTGGACAGATGGAATTTGAAGACCAGGAGGATAGCTCCAGCATACACCATGGCTGGATTACCCCCCAGCTTCAAGCATCCAGCAGAGGCTAAATAGCCCAGGCAGCCACACTCACACACACATAAACCCAGTGTTCACAAAACACTAGGAAGGGAGTTAACCCTTCCAACACCAGACAGAGGAAGGAAGACACTTAAAGGGGAAGTGCACACACAAGCATACCAATCCACATGTTACCACCGGCAACAGCATGCGTGGCAACCATGTCCCGGCAATCACCCAGAAGGCCGAGACACTGCCACCGCATGCACACACAGCAACACGTTGCCGCGGGCAACCGCAAGTGTAGCAACAGTGTCACAGCGCACCCCATAGGCCGTGACAGCACATCTAGGATTAGACGTGCATAGGTGAGTGTCACATTTAGGCCAGAAATACAGCTTTTTGCTTACTGGGGTGAAAAAAACCCATCTGTTTCATATAGTGCACATATGGGATTAGACGTGCATAAGTGAGTGTCACATTTAGGCCAGAAATACAGCTTTTGCTTACTGGGGTGAAAAACAAACATCTGTTTCATATAGTGAACATCTAGGATTAGACATGCATAAGTGATTAGATCACCTGCGGTCTCCTGTGAAAAGGTACACTCCCACAGTATACAAGATAACACAACCGAAAAAGGAGTGCATAACACACCACTATAGAGTAGTAAAAAATCAAGTTTTATTAATGTATCAATAAAAGATAGACATGATTTACAACATATATCAATGAAAAAGCAGGGACTGAACACAGTCATATACCACCCTGCTATCAGCCCTATCTCAGTGAAGATAATGTATATACCACTAATGATCAATACAAGATGGAACCTATATCCTAATAGAGGTGATCAATCAGAGCAGTGTTGAAGTAATTATACAGTTTACAAATACAAGCGTGCCCCCTATAAATGACGGCAACACTACCAAGGCTCAAAACAGACAGGTCTAACAGCCAAGAGGTGCACTAATAGGTAGGGCAACATACCAGTATTGGAAGGGGCTGACACCAGGGCGGCGGTGCTCCTCGACGCGCGTTTCGCGTATAGTTCGCTTCCTCAGGAGGAGTGCATAAGTGAGTGTCACATTTAGACCAGAAATACAGCTTTTTGCTTACTGGGGTGAAAAAAAAACCCATCTGTTTCATATAGTGCACATCTAGAATTAGATGTGCATAAGTGAGTGTCAAATTTAGGCCAGAAATACAGGTTTTTGCTTACTGAAGAGAAAAAATAACATCTGTTTCATATAGTGCACATCTAGGATTAGACGTGCATAAGTGAGTGTCACATTTAGGCCAGAAATACAGCTTTTTGCTTACTGGGGTGAAAAAAAAACCCATCTGTTTCATATAGTGCACATCTAGAATTAGATGTGCATAAGTGAGTGTCAAATTTAGGCCAGAAATACAGGTTTTTGCTTACTGAAGAGAAAAAATAACATCTGTTTCATATAGTGCACATCTAGGATTAGACGTGCATAAGTGAGTGTCACATTTAGGCCAGAAATACAGCTTTTTGCTTACTGGGGTGAAAAAAAAAACATCGGTTTCATATAGTGCACATCTAGGATTATACGTGAATAAGTGAGTGTCCATTTAGGCCAGAAATACAGCTTTTTGGTTACTGGGGTTAAAAAAAAAAAAATCTTTTTCATATAGTGCACATCTAGGATTATACGTGCATAAGTGAGTGTCACATTTAGGCCAGAAATACGGCTTTTTGGTTACTGGGGTGAAAAAACCCTCTAATATACTGCACATCTCGGATTAGACGTGCATAAGTGACTGTAAAATTTAGGCCACAAATACGGCTTTCTCATACTGGGGCATAATAGGGTGAAAAAAAAACATCTGTTTCATATAGTGCACATCTAGGATTATAGGTGCATAAGTGAGTGTCACTTTTAGGCCACAAATACGGCTTTTTGCTTAATAGGGTTAAAAAACCTTCTGATATACTGCACATCTGGGATTAGACGTGCATAAGTGAGTGTTACATTTAGGCCACAAATGCGACTTTTTGGTTACTGGGGTTATAAAAACCCTCTGCTATACTGCACATCTGGGATTAGACATGCATAAGGGCTCTTTCACACCTGCGTTCTTTTCTTCCGGCATAGAGTTCCGTCGTCGGGGCTCTATGCCGGAAGAATCCTGATCAGGATTATCCCCATGCATTCTGAATGGAGTGAAATCCGTTCAGGATGCATCAGGATGTCTTCAGTTCCGGAACGGAACGTTTTTTGGCCGGAGAAAATACCGCAGCATGCTGCGCTTTTTGCTCCGGCCAAAAATCCGGAACACTTGCCGCAATGCCGGATCCGGAATTAATGCCCATTGAAAGGCATTGATCCGGATCAGGCCTTAAGCTAAACGTCGTTTCGGCGCATTGCCGGAGCCGACATTTAGCTTTTTCTGAATGGTTACCATGGCTGCCGGGACGCTAAAGTCCTGGCAGCCATGGTAAAGTGTAGCGGGGAGCGGAGGAGCAGCATACTTACCGTCCGTGCGGCTCCCGGGGCGCTCCAGAGTGACGTCAGGGCGCCTCAAGCGCATGGATCATGTGATCGCATTAGACACGTCATCCATGCGCATGGGGCACTCTGACGTCATTCTGGAGCGCCCCGGGAGCCGCACGGACTGTAAGTATACCGCTCCCCCGCTCCCCGCTCCTACTATGGCAACCAGGACTTTAATAGCATCCTGGCTGCCATAGTAACACTGAAAACATTTTGAAGACGGTTCCGTCTTCAAATGCTTTCAGTACACTTGCGTTTTTCCGGAGTGTAATTCCGGCAAGTGGAGTACATGCCGGATCCAGACAACGCAAGTGTGAAAGAGCCCTAAGTGAGTGTCACATTTAGGCCACAAATACGGATTTTTGGTTACTGGGGTTATAAAAACCCTCTGATATACTGCACATCTGGGATTAGACGTGCATAAGTGAGTGTCACATTTAGGCCAGAAATACAGCTTTTTGCTTACTGGGGTGAAAAAAACCCCATCTGTTTCATATAGTGCACATCTGGGATTATACGTGCATAAGTGAGTGTATTATTTAGGCCAGAAATACGGCTTTTTGGTTACTGCGGTTATAAAAACCCTCTGATATACTGCACATCTTGGATTAGACATGCATAAGTTACTGTGAAATTTTGGCCACAAATACTGCTGTCATATAGAGTTAAAAAAATATATATATATTTAGTGCATTACCCTACATCAGGGTTTTTATTGTCGGTTAATTATTTTTAACAGACTTGACCACTTTTTACTTTGCTTGGTGAACGCTAACTATGAGGCAAACATCTAATAAGGGACGCGGTCATGATCGTGGTGGTGGTGTTGGTGGAGCCTCTGGTGCAGGGAGAGGACGTGGCCGTTCTGCCACAGCTACACGTCCTACTGAACCTACTACCTCAGGTCCCAGTAGCCGCCAGAATCTACAGCGATATTTGGTCTGAACCTTAGCAAACCTGCATGACCAGGCATCTACATGCGAAACATGGGCTGCAGTGGAGTAAGCACCTTCAAAACCAAGAAAGGGCTCAGGCCCCTCCTGCTCCCTCTTCTGCTGCTGCCTCGGCCTCTTCCTCCGCCTCTGGAGGAACGTTGGCACCTGCCGCCCAGCAAACAGAGGATGTGCCACCAACAACACCACCTCCGTCACCAAGCATCTCCACCATGTCACACAGAAGCGTTCAGCTTTCTATCTCACAAAGTGGGATCTGTGGGAAGGTCCACCTAACCACAGATACGTGGACCAGTAAGCACGGCCAGGGCCGCTATATCTCCCTAACTGCACACTGCGTAAATGTAGTGGCGGCTGGGCCCCAGGCGGAGAGCTGTTTGGCGCACGTCCTTCCGCCGCCAAGGATCGCAGGGCATCATTCTTTGCCTCCGGTTGCCTCCTCTTCCTACTCGGCTTCCTCCTCCTCTTCTACCACCTCCTCATCCGGTCAGCGACAGACCTTCACCACCAACTTCAGCACAGCCAGGGGTAAACATCAGCAGGCCGTTCTGAAACTGATGTGTTTGGGGGACAGGCCCCACACCGCGCAGGAGTTCTGGCGGAGTATAGAACAACAGACCGACGAGTGGTTTCTGCCAGTGAGCCTCAAGCCCGGCCTGGTGGTGTGTGATAATGGGCGAAATCTCGTGGTGCAGAAATTCATTCACAACTACCCCGACATGTCAGAGCTGCTGCATAAAGTGCTCGCTTCCAGCGTTCTCATCCTGCCGCCAGTCAGCTCTCTGCTCTACAGCGTAACTTCGGCCTTCCCGCTCACCGCTTCATATGCGACGTGCCCACCAGGTGGAACTCCACCTTGCACATGCTGGACAGACTGTGCGAGCAGCAGCAGGCCATAGTGGAGTTTCAGCTGCAGCACGCACGGGTGAGTCGCACTGCGGAACAGCACCACTTCACCACCAATGACTGGGCCTCCATGCGAGACCTGTGTGCCCTGTTGCGCTGTTTCGAGTACTCCACCAACATGGCCAGTGGCGATGATGCCGTTATCAGCGTTACAATACCACTTCTATGTCTCATTGAGAAAACACTTAGGGCGATGATGGAAGAGGATGTGGCCCAGGACGAGGAGGAGAAAGAGGGGTCATCTCTAACACTTTCAGGCCAGTCTTTTAGAAGTGGCCCAGAAAGAGGATTTTTGAAACAGTAGAGGCCAGGTACAAATTTGGCCAGCTAGGGCCCACTACTGGAGGAGGATGAGGAGGAGGATGGGGGTGAAGCATGTTCACAGCGAGGTGGCATCTAACTCAGCTCCGGCCCATCACTGGTGCGTGGCTGGGAGAATACGGAGGACGCAGACGATACGCCTACCACAGAGGACAGCTTGTCCTTACCTCTGGGCAGCCTGACACACATGAGCGACTACATACTGCAGTGCCTGCGCAATGACAGCAGAGTTGCCCACATTTTAACGTGTGCTGACTACTGGGTGGCCACCCTGCTGGATCCCCGTTACAAAGACAATGTGCCGTCCTTAATTCCCTCACTGGAGCGTGATCGGAAGATGCGCGACTACAGGCGCACGCTGGTAGAAGCGCTCCTGAGAGCATTCTCGACTGACGCCGTGGGGCAAGTGGAAGCACAAGGTGAAGGCAGGGGAGGAGGAAGAGGTCGCTAACGCAGCTGTGTCAGCGCCAGCACCTCAGAAGGCAGGGTTAGCATGGCCGACATGTGGAAAAGCTTTGTCACCTCGCCGCAACAACCGGCACCAACTGCTGATATGGAGCGTGTTAGCAGGAGTCAGCATTTGAACAACATGGTGGAACAGTACCTGTGCACACGACTACACGTACTGACTGATAATTCTGCCCCATTCAACTTCTGGGTCTCCAAATTGTCCACATGGCCAGAGCTTGCCATGTATGCCTTGGAGGTGCTGGCCTGCCCTGCAGCCAGTGTACTCTCTGAACGTGTATTTAGCACGGCAGGAGGCGTCATTACAGACAGACGCAGTCGCCTGTCCACAGCCAACGTAGACAAGCTCACGTTCATTAAAATGAAGCAGGCCTGGATCCAACAAGACTTGTCTGTACCTTGTGCAGAATAGGCAGTTCTAACAGCCTCAACTATCCATCCTTGTACTCAAGTGCACTTATTCCTTTATTTATTTTTTATATGTCCCAATATTTTGGGGGATATCCCTATGTAAAAATGCAAAATAACACACATCTGTGTTCGCTACCTATTCCTCCTTCGCCGCCGCTTCCACCTAGACCGCCACGTGAGCCTACACGGCCACATCCACCCATTCACCTCAACCTCTTCCTCCTACATCATTCCTAATTTTTATTTTTTTAAGGTCTTTTATGTTTTTTTAATTCATTTCCCTATCCACATTTGTTTGCAGAGCATTTGCCATGCTCTTAAGCACATTTTGCTGCCTTTTGCAGCCCTCTAGCTCTTTCCAGGGCTATTTTAGAGCCATTTTAGTGGCCAAAAGTTCGGGTCCCAATTGACTTCAATGGGGTTTGGGTTCGGGGTCAAGTTCAGGTCAAATTCGGGTCCCGAACCCATACTTTTTTTTCAAGTTCGGCCGGCCCTGCCGTACCCGAACATCCAGGTGTCCGCTCAACTCTAATTAGTACCCGCAACTGTTTCTCTGTGGGTGGAAATTCCTCTGCCAGTGCCCGCAACAGCAGAATGCAGCATTTCTCGAAGCAAGGCCTGGAAATGCTGCATTCTGACGGACATGTTACCAGCATCACAGAGGTCTGCCATTTTTTGTTTGTACCAGGGTTCTTAGTACGTTGCTCCCCAGTACTGGTCCTTGCCCTTTATGCTTTTTATACAGGGGTCCCTCTACAAACACTGTAGCATGAAGGCCCCCATTTGCACTAAATTGGAAGCGGTGGAGCGTCCTGGCTCCTGCTCATCGCCCAGGAAAATTTTGTCCTCAGTCTCCTCCCCCCAGCCACGAACAACACCAGGGATCCCAGAAAAGTTTAAAGCCTGCTCTTCTTGCTCCTCCTCCTCCCTCCAGGCACCATCCTCCTCTGACTCCTCTTCAGACTCCTACTGACTTTTCTCAGGTGGAGTAGCCCCCCTGGGAATTCATTCAGCATTGCGACTTCCTCATCTTCCTGCTCCTGCTCCTCGACGGCTTAATCAATGACAAAATGCAATGCACGCTCCAGAAAGAAGGCATAAGGTAAGATGTCACTGATGGCACCATGGCTGTGACTGACCAGTTTGGTGAATTCATCAAATGGCCGCAGAAGTCTGCATGCATCGCGCATGAGCAGCCACTGGCGTGGTGAAAAAAAAACGAGCTCCCCAGAACCTGTCTTGCCGCAGAGTTCATACAGGTAGTTATCAACGGCACGTTTCTGCTGGAGCAGCCTATCAAGCATATACAAGGTATCAAGCATATACAAGGAGTTCCATCACCTCGGGCAATCACAAATCAGACGTCTGACGGGCAAGTAGTGTCGCCGCTGAACGTCAGCAAGGCGAGCTATTTCCGTTTTAAGATTTTCTAAAATGGCCAGAGATTTTCCTGGCCTGCCACAAGAAGTCCTGGACCCCGGGGAATTTGGCAACGAATCGCTGCACGACTAATTTCAGGACGTGTGCCATGCACGGCACCTGTGTCATTTTGCCCTGTTTCAGCGTGCTCAGCAGATTGGCACCATTGTTGCACACCACTTTACCAACTGTAAAATTGAGCGGGGTTAGCCACTGATTGGCCTGTGACCGCAGAGCTGAAAGCAGTGCAGGACCGGTGTGGCTCTTGGCTTCCAGGCACAACAGCCGCAGCACAGCATGGCAACGTCTCACCTGGCACATCAAATAGGTTCTGGGGAGCTAAGGGGGTGCATCGGAAGAGGCAGTAGCAGTGGAAAAGGAGGAGTCAGCAGAGGAGGAAACTGGGGATGGAATAGGAGGAGCAGAAGAAGAGGCAGGCCTGCATGCAATCCGTGGCGGTAACACCAAATCCACACGGGTGCAACGAGTTTCATGCTTGACAGCCGTCATCAGGTTCACCCAGTGGGCAGTAAAAGTTATGTACCTTCCCTGCCCATGTTTGCTAGACCACGTGTCTGTGGTCAGATGTATCTTGGCACCGACACTGTGTGCCAGAGATACATTCACTTGCCGCTGAACATGGCCATATAGTTTTGGGTTGCCCTTCTGGGAGAAATAATTCCTTCCGGGGACCTTCCATTGCGGTGTGCCAATGGCCACAAATTTTCTAAAGGCCTCCGAGTCCACCAGTTTATATGGCAGTAGTTGGTGAGCTAGCAGTGAAAAGACGGCGGTCAGCCGTTGAACAAGAGGGTTATCCAGCACCCATTTTTTGCAAGATAATACATTTTGGGTCCTTTGTTGAATTTCAGACAGTCCAATACAAGTGTTAGATACTACTGTTATATTCTGGTATTAAAAAATCACCCATTTTGGGCAAGATAATACATTTGCGGCCTTTGTTGCATTTGTGACAGACAAATATAAACTTTAAATACTACAGTTATATTCTGGGTTTTACAAAAAATACCCGATTTGTGCAAGAGACCCTACATCTGGGGCCTTTGCTGCATTTGTCACAGTCAAATACAAGCAATAAATACTGCTGTTATATTCTGGTATTAAAAAAACACCCATTTTGGGCAAGATAATACATTTGCGGCCTTTGCTGCATTTCTGACAGTCCAATACAAGCGTTAGATACTGCTGTTATAGTCTGGCATTAAAAAACACCCATTTGGGGCAAGATAATACATTTACGACCTTTGTTGCGATTGTGACAGTCAAATACAAACTTTAAATACTGCAGTTATATTCTGGGTTTAAACAATCACCCATTTTGTGCAAGACCCTACATCTGGGGCCTTTGCTGCATTTGTCACAGTCAAATACAAGCAAAAAATACTACTGTTATATTCTGGTATTAAAAAAACACCCATTTTATGCAAGATAATACCTTTGCGGCCTTTGCTGCATTTCTGACTGTCCAATACAATCATTAGATACTGCTGTTACATTCTGGTATTAAAAAACCACCCATTTTGTGGCAAGATAATACATTTGCAGCCTTTGCTGCATTTCTGACAGTCCAATACAAGTGTTAGATACTGCTGTTAAATTCTGGTATTTAAAAAAAACACCCATTTGGGGCAAGATAATACATTTGCGGCCTTTGTTGCATTTGTGACAGTCAAATACAAACTTTAAATACTGCAGTTATATTCTTGGTTTAAAAAAACACCCATTTTGTGCAAGACACTATATCTGGGGCCTTTGCTGCATTTGTGACAGTCAAATATAAGCGTTAGATACTGCTGTTATATTCTGGTATTTAAAAAACACCCATTTTGGGCAAGATAATACATTTGCGGACTTTGTTGCATTTTTGACAGTCAAATACAAACTTTAAATACTGCAGTTATATTCTGGGTTTAAAAAAACACCCATTTTGTGCAAGACACTATATCTGGGGCCTTTGCTGCATTTGTGACAGTCAAATATAAGCGTTAGATACTGCTGTTATATTCTGGTATTTAAAAAACACCCATTTTGGGCAAGATAATACATTTGCGGACTTTGTTGCATTTTTGACAGTCAAATACAAACTTTAAATACTGCAGTTATATTCTGGGTTTAAAAAAACACCATTTTGTGCAAGACACTATGTCTGGGGCCTTTGCTGCATTTGTCACAGTCAAATACAAGCAATAAATACTGCTGTTATATTCTGGTATAAAAAAAACACCCATTTTGGGCAAGATAATACATTTGCGGCCTCTGCTGCATTTCTGACAGTCCAAAACAATCGTTAGATACTGCTGTTATATTCTGGTATAAAAAAAAAAAAACACCCATTTTGTGGCAAGATAATACATTTGCAGCCTTTGCTGCATTTGTGACAGTCCAATACAAGCGTTAGATACTGCTGTTATATTCTGGTATTAAAAACCACCCATTTGGGGCAAGATAATACATATGCGGCCTTTGCTGCATTTGTGACAGTCAAATACAAACTTTAAATACTGCAGTTATATTCTTGGTTTAAAAAAAACACCCATTTTGTGCAAGACCCTACATCTGGGGCCATTGCTGCATTTGTCACAGTCAAATACAAGCGTTAGATACTACTGTTATATTCTGGTATTAAAAAAAACACCCATTTTGGGCAAGATAATACATTTGCAGCCTTTGATGCATTTGTGACAGTCAAATACAAACTATAAATACTGCAGTTAAATTCTGGGTTTAAAAAAACACCCATTTTGTGCAAGACACTATATCTGGGACCTTTGCTGCAACCTGTCAATACTGAAGTTACATTGTTGGTTGACAAATTAAACATTTTTGTGACCGTGAAGTAATTGCATAAAATTCGCCTGTTGTGTGAAATTTTTCCTCTTTATGACACCGGCACTGCCTTACTCTCAGTGAACTTAATTGTTGACTATTTGCGGTTACATTGTCGCCTGACATAAACCATCTGTTAGTTTGGTGGGTGAACGCAAAGAAGGAGTAGAGCGTCAAAAAAGGGACGTGGCCCCGGTCGCAGTGCTGCTGGTGGAGCTCCTGTTGCAGGGAGAGGACGTGGTTGATCTGTGCCAGCTACAAGCACAAGTGAAACCCCTTCCTCAGGTGCGAGTAGGCGACAAAACCTGCAGCGGTATTTGGTCGGGCCTAATGCTGCTCTACGAATGGTGAGGCCTGAACAAGTACAGGCCATAGTAGATTGGGTGGCTGACAGTGCCTCCAGTTCCTTCACATTGTCTCCCATCCAGTCTCCTGCTGAAAGATCAGAGTTGGCACCTGCAGCCCATGGCCATCAGTCTTTCACATCACCCCCTTGCAAATCAGCCAAGCAGTCTGAGCCCCAAGTCATGCAGCAGTCTATTCTGCTTTTGATGACTCTGCTAGCAGGGTTTCCCAGGGCCATTCACATAGCCCTGCCCCAGAAGTGGAAGAGATTGAGTGCACCGATGTCCAACCACTTATGTTTCAGGATGAGTACATGGGAGGACCACCGCAGCACATCTCGGATGATGACGAAACACAGGTGCCAACTGCTGTGGCTTTCGAAAGTGTGCAGACCGACAAGGAGGGCAGGGGTGAAGACTAGGTGGAAGATGATGTGGAGGACGATGAGGTCCTCGACTCTACATGGAATCAAGGTCATGCGAGTGACCTGTATAGTTCGGAGGAATAGGCAGTGGTCGCACAGAGCCACCAACACAGCAGAAGAAGGAGCAGGGTGCAAAAGTGGAGTGAGGCATAAACGTTCTAAACCTGAGCACAACCTGCATGAAAAGGCATCTAAGTGCAAAGCACGAGCTGCAGTGGCGTGGATACCTCAAAAACAAAGAAAGAACGTCTTTGGCTCCTCCTGCTTCCTCTTCTGCTGCAGTCTCGGCCTCTTCATCCACCTCTGGAGTGATAGTGGCACTTGCCAACCCGCAAATAGAGGATCTTCCAGCAACGCCACCACCTGGGTCACCAAGCATCTCCACAATGTCCCATGGAAGCGTTCAGCTGTCTATCTCCCAAACACTGGAGCAAAAGTGGAAGTTTCCCCCTACCCACCCGTGATCCCTGGCCCTGAATGCCAGCATTTAAAAATTACTGGCCTTTTGAAATGTTGTCATTCTGTCTGGTGGAGACGGAGAGTTTTAAAAGCCTTATGGCGGTGGCTGTCCCACAGTACGCCGTGCCCAGCCGCCACTACTTTTCCAGGCGAGCCATCCCTTCCCTGTACAAGCAAGTAGGAGATAAAAACAGGTGTGCACTGCGCAACGCCATCTGTGGTAAGTTCCACCTAACTATGGATACGTGGACCAGTAAGCACGGCCAGGGACGTTATATCTCCCTAACAGCACACTGGTAAAATGTAGTGCCGGCTGGGCATGTGGCGCATGTCCTTCCACCACAGAGGATTGCAGGGCACTACTCTTTGCCTCCTGTTGCTTCCTCTTCCTACTCTGCTTCCTCATCTTCTACCGCCTCCTCATCTGGTCAGCGTAATACCTTCACCACCAACTTCAGCATAGCCAGGGGTAAACGACAGCAGGCAGTTTTAAAACGTATCTGTTTGTGGGACAAACCCCACACCGCGCAGGAGCTGTGGACGGGCATGGAACAACAGACCGATGAGTGGTTGGTGCCAGTGAACCTCAAGCCCGGCCTGGTGGTGTGCAATAATGGGCAAAATCTCGTAGCAGCTCTGGGCCTAGCTGGTTTGACGCACATTCCTTGCCTGGTGCATGTGCTGAATTTGGTAGTGCAGAAATTCCTTAAAAATTACCCCAATATGTCAGAGTTGCTGCAGAAAGTGCGGGCCGTCTGTGCGCGCTTTTGGCGTTCTCACCCTGCTGCTGCTTGCCTGTCAGTGCTGCAGCGTAACTTTGGCCTTCCCGCTCACCGCCTCACATGCGACGTGCCCACAAGGTGGAACTCCACCTTGCACATGCTGGCCAGACTGTGCGAACAGCAGCAGGTGATAGTGGAGTTTCAGCTGCAGCACGTCCGGGTGAGTCGCTCTGCGGAACAGCACTACTTCAGCACCAATGACTGAGCCTCCATGCGAGACCTGTGTGCCTTGTTGCGCTGTTTTGAGTAGTCCACCAACATGGCAAGTGCCTATGACGCCATTCTCAGTGTTAGTATCCCACTTGCCTCCTTGAAAAAATGCTTTGGGCGATGATGGAAGAGGATGTGGCACAGGAGGAGGAGGAGGAAGAGGGATCATTTCATAGGGTTTCAGGCCAGTCATTCACAAGTGGCTCCGAGGGTGCTTTCCTGCACCCACAAACGCCAGGTACACAATTGTCTAGTCAGGGCACAGTTCTGGAGGATGACGAGGTGGATGATGAGGAGGAGGAGATGCAAGAGGAGGAACCGTGTTCACAGCAGGGTGGCACCCAAACCAGCTCATGGCCATCACTGGTGCGTGGCTGGGGGGATACAGAGGACACAGACGATACTCGTCCCACAGAGGACAGCTTGTCGTTAGCAGCCTGGCACACATGAGCGATTACATGCTGCAGTGTCTCCGCATCGACTGCCGAGTTGGTCACATTCTAAATTGTAAAGATTACTGGGTGGCCACGCTGCTGGATCCCCATTACAAGGAAAACGTACCGTCCTTAATTCCGTCACTGGAGTGGGATCGAAAGATGCGCGAGTACAAGCGCACGCTGGTAGACCCGCTGCTGGTGGCATTCCCACCTGACAGTGGAAGCACAAGGCAGAGGAGGAGGAAGAGGTCGCCAACGCAGCTGGGGCACCACCAGCACCTCAGAAGGCAGGGTTAGCATGGCTGATATGTGGAAAAGCTTTGTCAGCACGCCACAACAACCAGCACCACCAGCTGATATGGAACGTTTTAGCAGGAGGCAGCATTTCAGCAACATGGTGGAGCAGTACACACCTACATGTACTGAATGATGGAACTGCCCCTTCAACTTCTGGGTCTCCAAATTGGGCACATGGCCTGAGCTTTCCCTTTACACCTTGGAGGTGCTGGCCTGTCCTGCAGCCAGTGTATTGTCTGAGAGTGTGTTTAGCATGGCAGGGGGCGTTATCACAGACAAGCGCAGCCGCCTGTCCACAGCCAATGTGGACAAGCTCACGTTCATTAAAATAAACCAGGCATGGATCCCACAGGATTTGTTTGTACATTGTGCAGAATAGACATGTATACCGACCTTACCCAGCCATTGTTATACTCCAGCGCAATTGCTCATTGTTATATTTTTGATATTTCCCACTCTCTTGGGGTGTACCCTAATTGAAACAAAAAAAAAACTATGTTGGCTACCTCCTCCTCCTCCAACGCCGCTTCCACCTACACTTCTACTTCCACCGCCTCCTCAACCTCCTACTCCAAATGGACCTCCACCTCATAGATCAAAATTATTATTTTTCATTTTTAAGTTTTTTTGTTATTTTAAGTCATTTCACTAATTTGTCTGATACATTGTTGGGTGACATATCCCAAATTATATTTGTCTGTGATATGCCCCTTTTCTACATTGTGGACAGGTAAATACCTTTCACAAATTCGTAGGTTACATTGTCGGATGAAATTCCCAAATTTTTGGCTGTGTTATACCCCTGCTCTACCTAGAGGACAGGGAAATTCATTTAACTAATTTGTCTGTTACATTGTTGGGTTACATTCACCAAATTTTGGCTGTGATATACCCCTGCTCTACCTAGTGGACAGGGAAATTCATTTCATTAAGTTATCTGTTACATTTTCGGGTGAAATTCACAAATTTTTCGCTGTGATATACCCCTGCCCTACATAGTGGAAAGGAAAATACATTTCGCTAATTCATCTGTTAAATTGTTGGGTGAAATTCACAAATTTTTGACTGTACTATACCCCTGCTCTACATAGTGGACAAGGAAATACATTTTACTAATTCATCTGTTACATTCTTGGGTCTAGAAAGTACATTTGTGGCCTACACTGCATTTTAGACAGTACGAATGGTGAGGCCAGAACAAGTACAGACTATAGTAGATTGTAGTAGATTGGGGGACTGACAGTGCCTACAGTTCCTTCGCCTACCCAGTCCCCTGCTGAAAGATCAGAGTTGGCACCTACAGACCATGGCCATCTGTCTTTCAACTCACCCCCTTGCAAATCAGGCAAGCAGTCTGAGCCCCAAGTCATGCAGATGTCTGTTATGATTTTTGATGACTCTGCTGCCAGGGTTTCTGTGGGCCATTCACATAGCCCTTCACCAGAAGTGGAAGAGATTGAGTGCATCCCACATGGAATGAAGGTCATGTGAGTGACCTGTCTAGTTCGGAGGAAGAGGCGTGGTCGCACAGAGGCACCAGCACACCAAAGAGGAAGCAGGGTGCAAAAACATCTGTTACATTCTTGGGTGACATTTTACAATTTTTGCCGTGAATAAACCCCTGCTCTGCATAGGTGACAGGGATCTAAATTTAAAAAAATCGTCTGTTACATTGTCAGGTGACATTTTACCAATTTTGCCATATACAAACCCCTGCTCTGCATAGGTGACTGGGACCTTATTTTTTGTAAAATAGTCTGTTTAATTGGTGGGTGACATGAACCCAGTTTTGCAGTGAATAAACCCCTGCTCTGCATAGTTGACTGGGACCAACATTTTTAAAAATCGTCTAGTCCATTGGTGGGTGACATTAACCCATTTTTGCCGATGAAAAACCCCTGCTCTGCATAGGTGACAGAGACTTAAATTTCTAAAATTCGTCTTTAATTGACGCGCGCCCCCTTCTTTCATTCAATCCTTCCGCTTTAACAACTTGTCCCACATTTCCGCTCGATCACATTTCAGCCATTGACCTCCAGTGGATGTGTTATCCCTTTCTCACGCTACCTCTTCGGCATGGAACCCTGATTCCCCGCTACCCGTGATCTCCATGGTAGGTGCAGAAAAGAACATCGAAAGTTGATAGAGAAGATATCCAATCGTGGACGTCACGGGGACGTGCAATCAGGCAGAAGTTATTTAGAGTCAACAAAGTGGCAGCAGGGCCTCTCCTGTCTAACATTTCCAAATCCAAAATACCCCAGTGACATTCCCTGTAAATTTTTATTAATCATTCCAATAACATGGCATCTTAAGAGCCCTGTATTGTTATTTATCGTCACTACCTCACCGAGTTGGAAGTGGGTAATTGTCTAATTTGTCCCACATTTCCGCTCGATCACATTTCATTTCATTCATTGACCTCCCTTGGATGTGGTATCCCTTTCTCAGGCTCCCTCTCCGGCCTGGAACCCTGGTTCCCTGCTATGGTAGGCGCAGAAAAGAACATCAAAAGTTGATAGAGAAGATATCCAATTGGATCGTGGACGTCACGGGGACGTGCGACATAGCTGAGCAGTATGTGTGCACACGCCTACACATACAGACTGATGGGTCTGCCCCCTTCAACTTCTGGGTTTCCAAATTGGGCACTTGGCCTGAGCTTGCCCTTTACGACTTGGAGGTGCTGGCTTGCCCTGCAGCCAGTGTATTGTCTCAACATTTGTTTAGCACAGCTGGAGGGGGTTATCACAGGTTATATTTCCAAATGTTTTGGGGTCTACCCTAATTTTAAAAAAAATATAAAAAAATGAAAACCAAAATCCAGTGTTGGCTACCTCCTCCTCCTTCACCGCCGCTTCCACCTACACCACCACATCCACCGCCTCCTCAACCTCCTACTCCATATGGACCTCCTCCTCCTAGATCAAGATTATAATTTTTTATTTTTACATATTTTATGTTATTTTAAGTCATTTCCCTATCCACATTTGTTGGCAGAGCACTTGCCTTGCTTTTAACCACATTTTGCTGCAATTTGCAGACCTGGGTCCCCATTGACTTCAATGGGGTTCGGGTTCGGGGTCAAGTTCGGATCATGTTCGGGTCCCGAACTCTAACTTTTTTGTGAAGTTCGCCCGAACCCGTTGAACTCGAACATCCAGGTGTCTGCTCAACTCTATTTAGAATCAATTCGCTTATCCTTAAAAGAAAGTAAAACTTTCTTTGGGAGAGAAAATTATTTAAAAGCCAATATATTTCTAAATGTTTAGAGTTTCTTTTAAGTTCTCATTTAACATAGCTTTTCTTTGACTTTCTTTGACTATGCTCAACTAATAAATTGCCATCCAGCCAATATTTCCTAGACTCAAAGCTGCAGCTAAACAGACACCGGTATTACCAATTTGTCTCTTGTTCTACATTGTTATACAATCCCAGTACTTAGCCTCTTGTCATTTTTATGTTTTCTCTTACTTTAGAGTTGTCAAAATCTAGCAGCTCTTCTTAAATTGTGTCAAGATTTTTTCCAAAGACCATTATAGCCTTTTTTTACTTAGTGATAAATCTGGTAGATCATATATTTTTAGTTGAGTTAAAAATCTAGAGGTCACACAACTCTATAGATTAAACAATAAAGGAACGACAGAATATTGAGGTGTTTGCACTAGTGTTGGGCGAGCATATCCTTGGCCGAACACCGTGTGTGCTCGAGCGTGATGCTCGTATCTCCTCCCAGCACGTTTGTTGGCTGCTACGCAGCCAATAAACGTGCTGGTTCGTACTGCCATTCACTGTAATGCCGTAGCCATGTTCGCTACTGGCATTACCGTGATTGGCTCGCTGGTACGCGTCATCGGGTGCTATATAGCACCCAATGACACGTGTTTGGCTCAGTCGTAGTCAGGGAGAGCTGTGCTGAAGAAGGTACACATAGGGTAGGGAGTGAAATAGTAATATTTTATTGAAAAAACTTGTTAGAGATCAAATAGTCCTTTTAAGGACTATTGTATCTGGCTGCAATATAATTATTAGCGCAACCTGCGCTAAATTGCGTGGAATTGTTACAAAGACCCAAAGTCCTATTAAGGACTATTGTTGTATCTGGCAGCAATATAAATTTTTTGAGCAACCTGCACTAAATAGCTTGCAATTGTTTGGCCGCTGCAGACAGCGACATTATCTGCGCTACATCTCCTGTGTAACGTGTGCGCAGCCTAAAAATATCTGTCTTTTGTCAAGGACAAATCTGTATTTTTCTCCCAGGTGAGGGAGAAAAAAAAGAGAAGAAGCGCACAATAGGGTAATATTGTAAAAACAACAGAAATAAAATAGTGGGAATTTATCCACACTCACCTTGTAGGGTTGCGCTAAATAGGCACAACTCTACTGTAGACTTAGTAGAAGTAATGGCGTCTTCTTGCCAGGATTGCAGCCGCAAATTAGTTTGTTCTTTTTGGTAAGGTGTCCAATCCCCCAAAAAAGAAGTAAATTGTGATAGAAAAACGGAAAAAGAAGAGGTTTCTGCCTCGGCGCAAAATCACTGGAGTAGACGATCTTAATGCAAAAAGTATTTCTTGATTTAATAGAAACAACGCGTTTCGGGGATTAGAAACTCCCCTTCATCAGGTTTCATAATGATACAGTAAGAAAACAGAAAGGTACATATTTATAGATACAGCATGTCAAAAAAACCGCCAAAAGGATGCACCTGGGTGACGCCCCCTTTAGGGGAGGGGCCACCCCAGGTGTCCCCCAATGGGCAGCTACAGTTTCTGTACAGGTAAACAGTATTGTGGGTGTATGAGTATTTCAAAGGGGTTAGGGCTAAAACCGCTGGTCTATTTTGTAAAGATCGCTTTATTCATAGTTTGTTTATTACTGGGACTGAGTTCGCTGTCACGTGATCGCAAGTACAAGCGGTCACGTGACATAAGAAGCAGGAAGTAAAATCGGCCTCTAGTGGTTTCTATACCTCTCCCGTCACTAGGGAGAGAGAGGCTCACAGTGCCGGTGCCTAGTATGTATACTGCGCTACCGTGTTAGTGGAGGGGCGGTCCTTGTATTTGGTGACGTCAGGGGTCACATGATCGGTCCTTTTTCGTTGTACTCTGGTTAGTTTTGTTTGCCGATCCTATATATTTCTCACAGTAATATTTGTCTCTGTTCATTTGGGGCTCTATTGGATTTGTAGCCCTTGACACCATGTATAGATATACAGATAAAACTCAATCAAGAAATGGTAAAAATTAAGATAAAAATCGGGTAGAGCATCCGATTAAAATTGTTCAGGGCAATCGAATAATGTAGGAATAAATAGATAAGTACATAAGAAAATTAAATGAAATAAATAAGTAAAATAAAAATAAGCTGAAATAAATAGATATTTTACATAGTAACCCTGCTGAGCAAACTTCATCTATATCATTATAATTAATGCAGATGATTGTAGTTAGCCTTGCTATAAATAGTCTGTCTGTCTGCATGAAGTTCTAGTCTGCTGGTGAATGAGTATAAATAATTAATTTTTTATTTTTTGTTTTGTATATAATTTATATATATTCTAGACATTTTATAGGTTAATTTCAAAGGCCTCATTTAGCCCGTAGGGATTCAAGCTATTCAGTTTAAATATCCAGTACATCTCGCGACGTCTGAGATATTGGACATCTTTCTGGAGGTAAATTGGAATAAACTCAATGGGTGTTACTGTGAACCCAACACTAGTACCATCATGGTGTTCTGCCGCATGTCTAGATACGCTGTGCTTCATAAATTTTTTCTTAATATTTGAGCGGTGCTTATTTAAACGGTTCCGTAGAGTTTGTATGGTGCGGCCCACATACTGCAGGTGACATGGACATTCAAGGACATAAATTACAAAGCTGGAGTTACAGGTTAAATGGTGTTGTATTAAAAAGGACTCTCCAGTCGTGTGACTATGGAAAGATGATCTTTGAAGGATATTGTTACAACATAGGCATCTGCGGTGACCGCATTTAAAGCTCCCGTTCGGGGCTCTAAAAATATCTGTGACAGCCAGTGTACTTTTTCGGTAGACGGTGTTTGCTGCGGACAGTTAGATTACCTGCTCTACATCTCCTGTATAAAGTTTGCCCATCCTAAATATCAGTGACATTAATTCAGTGTAATTTTTTATTAGCTGCTGGTGACAGCGACATTACTTGCGCTATACATCCTGTATAACATTTGCGCATCCTAAATATCAGTGACATTAATTCAGTGTAATTTTGCTGCTGACAGCGACATTACTTGTGCTAAACCTCCTGTATAACGTTTGCGCATACTAAATATCAGTGACAATAATTCACTGTAATTTTTTATAAGCCGCTGGTGACAGCGACATAATATGGGCTATACCTCCTGTATAAAGTTTACGCGTCCTAAATATCAGTGACTTTAATTCAGTGTCATTTTTTGTTAGCCGCTGGTGACAGTGACATTACTTGCGCTATACTTCCTGTATAACGTTTGCGCAGCATCCTAAAATTATCTGTGACATTCTGTGTACTTTTTTCATAGACACTGCGGACAACGACATTATCTGTGCTACATCTCCTGTTTAACGTATGCACATCCAAAAAATATCTGTGACATTCTGTGTGCTTTATTTGCGCATACACTTATAAAACCTGCGTTATTTTACTTGTGACATACTTGCAAGCATATAAACCATTTAATATGAATAAGGCGAGCAGTAAGGGACGGGGAAGTGGTCGTGCTGATGATGGTGCACGCAGAGGCTGTGGCCCTGGGCGTGGTGAAACTGTGCCTGCTGCCAGAGCACAAGAAACACACTCATCCACGATACCTAGCTTCATGTCGCAGTTTGCAGGGCGGCACAGGACACCACTCTCAAAGTCAGACCAGTGCGACCAGGTCGTCGGTTGGATTGCAGCAGATAATGCTTCCAGTCGGTTAAGCACCACCCTGTCTTCCACAAAGTCCAGCATCAGTAGCCAAGAGACTGGTCAACAGAATCCTCACCATGATACTCCTTCCTCCCACCATGCAGAATCTTAGCAAACAAGTGATCCCACTCTTGGATTTTCTAAGGAGCTCTTTTCATCGCCAGTACTTAGTTTGGGCCTCTCGACAAGCCCGCTTGAAGAGGGAGGAGATATTGTGCTCTGATTCCAAAACTCTTGAGAATCCACAGTCACAAGAAGATGACTGTGTTTCACGAGGTGGATGATGATTATGATGAGACACAGTTTCTAAAAAGTCATTGGCAATTAGTGTTTTAAGAAGTTGATGATGAGGATGAGACACAGTTGTCAATAACTGAGGTTGTTGTTAGGTCAACAAGTCAGGAGGATAACCAGAGTGAGGAAGTGGAAGAGGAGGTGGTGGACGATGAAGTCACTGACCCAACCTGGAAAGGTGGCAAGCCGAGTGAGGATAGCAGTACAGAGGGGGAGGGATCCGCAGCACTGAAACAGGATGGAAGAGGCAGTGGGGTGGAAAATGGGAGAAGGCGGGCCACACCAAACAGGCCTGCAACTGTTCCCCGAAGCACCCCCTTGCAGCAATCTCGGTTGCCAAGGTTGTTGTCTGGAGCTTTTTTGAGGAAAGTGCGGACGATAAAAGAATTGTCATTTGCAACCTGTGCTGTACCAAAATGAGCAGGGGCATAAACACTAGCAACCTACCTCACCACCACCAGCATGATCCGCCACATGGCATCAAAGCAACCTAATAGGTCACACCACTGCCTCTTCTTCCCCTGTGTTACGTGCTGGCCAATCCCCTGTCAAAGACGCAGGGCCGGATGCCTCCCACCATGCACCTTGACCTTCACAAGCACCATCAGCTAGCACATCCACTTCTGTGTCCCAGCGCAGCGTACAGATGTCTATACCTCAGGCCTTTGAACGAAAGCGCAAATACCCACCATGCACCCATAGTCCATAGCACTAAATGCGCACCTTTCCAAATTGCTGGCCCTGGAAATGTTGCCATTTAGGCTTGTGGACACTGAGGCTTTACACAGCCTGATGGCAGTGGCTGCCCCGCATTACTCTGTCCCCAGACACCAAAATTATTCACGGTGTTCAGTCCCAGCCTTACACCAGCATGTGTACCTTAACATCACCCGTGCCCTGACCAACGCAGTTATTCGGAAGGTCAACTTCACGACTGACACATGGACAAGTGCTTTTGGCAAGGGACGCTACATTTCCCTGACAGCACACTGGGTGAACATTGTGGAGGCCGGGAGCGAGTCATACCCTGGGATGGCACAGGTGCTACCGATGTCAAGGATTGCGGGCCCTACTTCCATCAGATTTTCCGCCACCAACTGCATTAATTGCTGCAACCCCCCCTTCTCCTCCTCCGCCTCCTCCTCTACTTCTGAATTATCATCTTGCAGCACCAGTCAGCCATCAGTCAGTAGCTGGAAGCAGTGTAGCACTGCAGTGGGGAGGCAGCAACAGGCCGTGCTTAGACTGATCTGCTTAGGTGACAAACAGCAAACCACTGCAGAGGTGTGGCAGGGAATAAGGGACAAGACTGAGCTGTGGCTCTCGCCACTCAACCTACAACCAGGCATGGTTGTGTCTGATAATGGCCATAATTTGGTGGCGGTTTTGGAGCTCGGCAAGCTCACACACATCCCATGACTAGCCCACGTGTTCAACCTAGTGGTTCAGCGGTTTCTTAAAACCTACCCCAATTTTCCTGAGCTACTGGTGAAGGTGCGCCGCGTGTGTGCCCATTTCCGTAAATCATCGACAGCTTCCACCGGTCTGGCAACGCTGCAGCAGCGCTTGCAATTGCCAGCTCACCGACTGTTGTGCGACGCGCTGGAACATGTTCCACATGTTGGCCAGGCTTTGTGAGCAGCAGAGGGCAGTAGTGGAATACTAGCTGCAACATGGTCGTCACCTTTCCAGTCAGCTTCCGTTCTTCACAAGCGACGAGTGGGCATTGATGTCTGACCTCTGTGAGGTTTTAAGAAACTTTGAGGAATCAACACTGATAGTGAGCGGCGATAATGCAATTATCAGCGTAACCATCCCACTTCTGTTTCTACTCAAACTCTCGCTGCGCACAATTATGGCGAACGCTTTGAATGTGGAAGAGGTGGAAATGGGGGAAGACGGTACACAGAGTGATAGCCATATCACCCTCAGTTCGTCTTTTCAGCGCAAATTGGATGATGATGAGGAGCCGGAGACGGTTGCCTCCGCTACAGAGGGTAATACCCATGGAAGTTTTATTCCATCTGTTCATCGTGGATGGGTAGAAGAGGAAGAAGAGGATGAGGAGATTGAGAGTCATCCTCCTGATGAGGACAGTAAAATCTTGTCTGTTGGTACTCTGGCACACATGGCTGACTTTATGTTAGGCTGCCTTTTCCGTGACCCTCGCGTTGTACGCATTTTGGCCATCATCGATTACTGGTTGTTCACCCTTCCCGACCCCCACTACAAAGAGAACTTCTCATCTCTCATTCCTGTGGTGGAGAGGACGAGCAAAATGGTGCAATACCAGAAGGTCCTTGTGGAAAAATTGCTCCAAAAATTTCCAGCTGACAACGCTGGCTGCAGAGTACGTAGTTCCTTGGCCAACTGAGGAGGGGAGACAAGGGGAACACACAGCAGTTCCAACTAGAGATGTCGCGAACATTAAATTTTCCGTTCGCGAACGGCGAACGCGAATTTCCGCAAATGTTCGCGAACGGGCGAACCGCCATAGACTTCAATAGGCAGGCGAATTTTAAAACCCACAGGGACTCTTTCTGGCCACAATAGTGATGGAAAAGTTGTTTCAAGGGGACTAACACCTGGACTTTGGAATGCCGGAGGGGGATCCATGGCAAAACTCCCATGGAAAATTACGTAGTTGACGCAGAGTCGGGTTTTAATCCATAAAGGGCATAAATCACCTAACATTCCTAAATTGTTTGGAATAACGTGCTTTAAAACATCAGGTATGATGTTGTATCGATCAGGTAGTGTAAGGGTTACGCCCGCTTCACAGTGACAGACCAAACTCCCCGTTTAACGCACCGCAAACAGTCCATTTGCACAACCGCAAACTCCCCATTTGCACAAGGTTGGATACCCAGCTAGCCATGTCCCGTTCCTTGTCCTCACTGACGTCATTGAAGGTCTCTTCCTCCACCCAGCCACGTACAACACCACGGGCTCCAGATAGGTGACAACGAGCACCCTGGGATGCTTGCTGTGGTTGGTCTTCCTCCTCCTCCTCAAAGCCACATTCCTCCTCTGACTCCTCTTCCTCACACTCCTCTTCCAGCATTGCCGCAGGTCCAGCAAGCGATGATGATAAGGCTGTTTCTGGTGGTGATGGTGACCACAACTCTTCCTCTTCACGCTCATCTACGGCCTGATCCAGCACTCTTCGCAGGGCATGCTCCAGGAAGAAAACAAATGGGATGATGTCGCTGATGGTGCCTTCAGTGCGACTGACTAGGTTTGTCACCTCCTCAAAAGGACGCATGAGCCTACAGGCATTGCGCATGAGCGTCCAGTAACGTGGCAAAAAAATTCCCAGCTCTGCAGAGGCTGTCCTAGCACCCCGGTCATACAAATACTCGTTGATGGCTTTTTCTTGTTGGAGCAGGCGGTCGAACATTAGGAGTGTTGAATTCCAACGTGTCGGGCTGTCGCAAATCAAGCGCCTCACTGGCATGTTGTTTCGCCGCTGGATATCTGAAAAGTGCGCCATGGCCGTGTAGGAACGCCTGAAATGGCCACACAACCTTCCTGGCCTGCTTGAGGACGTCCTGTAAGCCTGGGTACTTATGCATAAAGCGTTGTACGATCAGATTACACACATGTGCCATGCACGGCACATGTGTCAACTTGCCCAAATTCAATGCCGCCAACAAATTGCTTCCGTTGTCACACACCACTTTGCCGATCTACTGTTGGTGCGGAGTCAGCCACTGATCCACCTGTGCGTTCAGGGCGGACAGGAGTGCTGGTCCGGTGTGACTCTCTGCTTTCAGGTAAGTCAACCCCAAGCCGGCGTGACACTGTCGTATCCGGGATGTGGAATAGCCCCTGGGGAGCTGGGGGGGGTGCCGTTGATGTGGAGCAAGACGCAGCAGCGGAAGAGGACTCAGCCGAGGAGGTTATGGAAGAGGATGAAGTAGGAGGAGTAGAGGAGGTGGCAGCAGGCCTGCCTGCAAGTCGTGGTGGTGTCACCAACTCCTCTGCAGAGCAACGCATTCCATGCTTGGCAGCCATCAGCAGGTTTACCCAATGCGCAGTGTAGGTGATATACCTGCCCTGACCGTGCTTTGCAGACCAGGTATCAATGGTCAGATGGACCCTTGCCCCAACACTGTGTGCCAGACATGCCATTGCTTCCTTTTGCACAATCAAGTACAGGTTGGGGATTGCCTTTTGTGCAAAGAAATTTCGGCCGGGTACCTTCCACTGCGGTGTCCCAATAGCTACAAATTTTTTGAACGCCTCAGACTCCACCAGCTTGTATGGTAAAAGGTACTAGGTCATTAGGAACCCAGCTCTAAGTTGAATTCACAATGCGATTAATATAACCTGTATTAATCGCATTGCGATTACAACTTAGATCTGAGTTCCTAATGGTTGTATTGCTAGAATTGACGAATATAACGAATATAGCACTATATTCTCAATCTTCGTTATATTCTAGCAATACAACAACCATTAGGAACCCAGCTCTAAGTTGAATTCGCAATGCGATTAATATAACCTGTATTAATCGCATTGCGATTACAACTTAGTCAAATTTGTGACACTGCAGCTTCCGAATGAATCTAAAATGGATGCTATCCAGGAGGTGGGAGGTTCTGGGAGGGAGGGTACGATGCTGATTGGCTGGAATGTGTCTGCTCACTGAGGTACAGGGTCAAATTTTACACAATGATGACGAATAGGGGGCGGACCGAACATCGCATATGTTCGCCCGCCGCGGCGAACGCGAACAAGCGATGTTCGCCGGGAACTATTCGCCGGCGAATAGTTCGGGACATCTCTATATGGGACTTGAACTTTGGGGGGTATATTCCTTTACAATGCATTCCAATACTTCTGTATTGGAATGCATTGGCTGTATGAGTAATACTGTGTGTATTACTCATACAGCTTCCGGGTCCTGTGAGATCCAGGGGGCTGGATATCACAGGCTCTTCACCGGAATGCAGCGCGATGCCTTCCTTGGACATCGCGCTGCCTTCCATGCCATCGGGTCCCCCGCACAGCCGCATGGGGACCCGATGGCACCGCCCGATCGCCGCAGCAACCGCAGGTAAAGCCGCAAGACGCAGGTCTGAATTGACCTGCGGTTTGTGGTGATCGCCGATACGGGGGGGTCACATGACCCCCCCGGCGTTGTGACAGGATGCCTGCTGAATGATTTCAGCGGGCATCCTGTCCCGATTAACCCCCACTGCGCCGCAATCGCGGTTTAAACCCATGACGTACCGGTACGTCATTGGTCCTTAAGGACTCGGGAAACATGCCGTACCGGTGGTACGTCATGCGTCCCTAAGGGGTTAAACTAGGGACTGGGGGGAGGGAAATTACATTATAGGAGGGGAAAATAGTGCAGTTAGAGACTGGGGGGAAGGTAATGGGACTGGGGGGAGGAATGGAAGGAGGGACTAGAACCATTCAGAAGGAAAGGTGTAGAGTAAAAAATATACATAAACCTCTCAAATGTATCTATACTAATGCCAGAAGCCTGACTAATAAAACTGGGGAACTGGAATTAGTGATGTGTGAGGAGGACTATTACATAGTGGAAATAACTGAGACATGGCTGGATGATAGCTATGACTGGGCAGTTAATGTACAAGGTTACAGCCTTTTTAGAAAGTATCGTCAAAACCGGAGAGGGAGGGGGGGTATGCCTTTATGTAAAGTCTTGTCTAAAGCCCACACTCTGGGAAGATACAAGTGAGGGACATGAACACGTGGAGTCACTGTGGGTAGAGATACAGTCCTGATCAAAAGTTTAAGACCTGGCAAAAAATCTTATTTAGCATGGCTGGATCTTAACAAGGTTCCAAGTAGAGTTTCAACATGCAACAAGAAGAAATGGGAGTGAGACAAAACATTTTTTGAGCATTCAATTTAATGAAAACAACTAAGAAACTGAAACAAGCTGTTTTTCAGCTGATCAAAAGTTTAGGACCACACCTCCAAAAAAAACTAAACCCCCCCAAAACAGAAATCCAACTTCCAAACATGAACTCAGTAATGAGTAGTTCCACCGTGTTATGCCTTTTCATAGGTAAATACGTTCATATCCAATTCATTATTGTCAAGATGGATGTTCATTTCCTTTAAGAGCCATGCTCGACTATAGTTGCAATTTTGTATGTCTTGAGTAGGCCAAATTAAGGTCACACAAAGGTTTATACTCTTCAGTGTTATTCTTCTCATGAATGTACCAGTCTGAGAAGATGCCTCCTTGTTTACTTACTTAAATTTATGACGGGCGATAAAGATAAGCTCTGTGCAGCTGGTGATAATTACCTATACAATTAGGCATTTATTAATTAAGCAAAATATATAATTCATATATTCATTTAATGAGCCTTAGTCCTTAGCATATGACAATCAGTAGGACATATATATATTTGTTTATATTATATTGTTATATGTTACGAAGACAACATGTATCCAGTATATTATATATATATATATTTCTCATTAGGGGAATATCTGTCTCAAGAAGAGTGTCTGTGAAGATGTTTTTTTTGTAACAATTAATCACATCTTTGGTATGACAGAGGAGGTACTGATATCTCTGTGAGAAAACAAGGCTATTTACGATCCATAAATTAGCAGTGTGAGAAACTGTCAGAGAGACGCCTAGAGGTCTGTCTCTAATTGCTACAAGTGTCAGAATTAATCCCTATGGCTTTGAATTAAAGCGTCTAAGGTCAAAATGTATATTCAGACTTACATAAGTTAACCCTTCATACTATGATGCAGATAGCTTATACAGCAGTGCCACCTAGGTATGAGTAGGTGACATTACAACAGTAGCAAAAGTGCATTCTGGGTAAGGTTATGATGTCACATTTTTATCAATGGTCGCGCCCATCCGACAATGATTGGAAAGTTCCAAACTAGGAAAGTGTGTCTAACTGATAAGTTTGGGATCATAAGCCATACACATGAAAGAGGAAGGAAAAGGAAAAAAGGAGAAAGGAGAGAAGGCAGGAGAGGAGAAGTTGAGGTCTATCAAGATGAAAGCCATGGTGAGATGCGCTATGATGGATCACCCAGCTTTCTTAGGAGCAGAAGTGAGATTCCTACTAGGACTTGGTAAGAGACACAGGAAATGATATGTCATTTTATTAAGACTAATTTGATAGTGTGGGTGAAATCATACCATCTAGATTAGCGAATAAATAAATAATTAAATTAATTGATCATCTCCATATTGAGATGTAGTCTTAGGATATTGTGAGACTTCATTCTACCTGCAGAAGAATCTAGACTCATAGTCTAGCAAAGCATTAAATAATTGCTTTTTTATATATATATATATATATATATATATATATATATATATTTGATAGAACATTCTTCGCCAAGCTAAGTGATGGATTCCCACAGGAAAGATTTATTTCAAATCCTTTCCGTTTAAGATCCTAGATCCCTGTTATTTGTCTTAATAGTCTTACCAAAGTTATATGTGTGAAAATAGTCCAGGATGGGGCGTAAGGATACAGTTATCTCTTCTAAGTTATATCCTTGGATGGATTTGCCCATGCCTGAAGCCATCTGATGTGTAGTTGGTTAGAGGGGGGTGGAATGTATTTAGCATTCTATAATGATGTCTAGGATTAGACATGCCCATCTTGATATCATGAGGTTTTCTCTGAACAGAAGTAATGTATATAACTTATGTTCATATTTTGATATCCTAACCTAATAATAGCTTGTGTATAATGTGACAAGTTATTTCCACTCACATGTATTGTTAAGCTTGTAATGCTTTATATTAACGCTATATATATTCATTTGCATGTATCATTGTGTTTATTTACTTATATATGTTTATAATCTTGTAACCAATAAATCTGCATATTTTTATATTAATATTGTATAATGCAAAACTACATTTTATTATTAACCACCTCCGGACCGCCTAACGCAGGATCGAGTTCCGGAGGTGGCAGCCCTGCGCAGAGTCACGCATATATGCGTCATCTCGCGAGACGCGAGATTTCCTGTGAATGCGCGCACACAGGCGCGCGCGCTCACAGGAACGGAAGGTAAGAGAGTTGATCTCCAGCCTGCCAGCGGCGATCGTTCGCTGGCAGGCTGGAGATGTGTTTTTTTTAACCCCTAACAGGTATATTAGACGCTGTTTTGATAACAGCGTCTAATATACCTGCTACCTGGTCCTCTGGTGGTCCCCTTTGTTTGGATCGACCACCAGAGGACACAGGTAGCTCAGTAAAGTAGCACCAAGCACCACTACACTACACCCCCCCCCCCGTCACTTATTAACCCCTTATTAGCCCCTGATCACCCCATATAGACTCCCTGATCACCCCCCTGTCATTGATTACCCCCCTGTCATTGATTACCCCCCTGTCATTGATCAACCCCCTGTAAAGCTCCATTCAGACGTCCGCATGATTTTTACGGATCCACTGATAGATGGATCGGATCCGCAAAACGCATCCGGACGTCTGAATGAAGCCTTACACGGGCGTGATCAATGACTGTGGTGATCACCCCATATAGACTCCCTGATCATCCCCCTGTCATTGATCACCCCCCCTGTCATTGATTACCCCCCTGTAAAGCTCCATTCAGATGTCCGCATGATTTTTACGGATGCACTGATAGATGGATCGGATCCGCAAAACGCATCCGGACGTCTGAATGAAGCCTTACAGGGGCATGATCAATGACTGTGGTTATCACCCCATATAGACTCCCTGATCACCCCCCTGTCATTGATTACCTCCCTGTAAAGCTCCATTCATACGTCCGCATGATTTTTACGGATCCACTGATAGATGGATCGGATACGCAAAACGCATCCAGACGTCTGAATGAAGCCTTACAGGGGCATGATCAATGACTGTGGTGATCACCCCATATAGACTCCCTGATCACCCCCCTGTCATTGATTACCCCCCTGTAAAGCTCCATTCAGATGTCCGCATGATTTTTACGGATGCACTGATAGATGGATCGGATCCGCAAAACGCATCCGGACGTCTGAATGAAGCCTTACAGGGGCATGATCAATGACTGTGGTTATCACCCCATATAGACTCCCTGATCACCCCCCTGTCATTGATTACCCCCCTGTCATTGTCTACCGCCCTGTAAAGCTCCAGTCAGACGTCCGCATGATTTTTACGGATCCACTGATAGATGGATCGGATCCGCAAAACGCATCCGGACGTCTGAATGAAGCCTTACAGGGGCATGATCAATGACTGTGGTGATCACCCCATATAGACTCCCTGATCACCTGTCATTGATTACCCCCCTGTAAAGCTCCATTCAGATGTCCGCATGATTTTTACGGATGCACTGATAGATGGATCGGATCCGCAAAACGCATCCGGACGTCTGAATGAAGCCTTACAGCGGCATGATCAATGACTGTGGTTATCACCCCATATAGACTCCCTGATCACCCCCCTGTCATTGATTACCCCCCTGTAAAGCTCCATTCAGATGTCCGCATGATTTTTACGGATGCACTGATAGATGGATCGGATCCGCAAAACGCATCCGGACGTCTGAATGAAGCCTTACAGGGGCATGATCAATGACTGTGGTTATCACCCCATATAGACTCCCTGATCACCCCCCTGTCATTGATCACCCCCCCCGTCATTGATAACCCCCCTGGAAAGCTCCATTCAGATGTCCGCATGATTTTTACGGATGCACTGATAGATGGATCGGATCCGCAAAACGCATACGGACGTCTGAATGAAGCCTTACACGGGCGTGATCAATGACTGTGGTTATCACCCCATATAGACTCCCTGATCACCCCCCTGTCATTGATCACCCCCCTGTCATTGATCACCCCCATGTCATTGATCACCCCCTCTGTCATTGATCACCGCCCCTGTCATTGATCACCCTCTGTAAGGCTCCATTCAGACATTTTTTTGGCCCAAGTTAGCGGAATTATATTTTTTTTTTCTTACAAAGTCTCATATTCCACTAACTTGTGTCAAAAAATAAAATCTCACATGAACTCACCATACCCCTCACGGAATCCAAATGCGTAAATTTTTTTAGACATTTATATTCCAGACTTCTTCTCACGCTTTAGGGCCCCTAGAATGCCAGGGCAGTATAAATACCCCACATGTGACCCCATTTCGGAAAGAAGACACCCCCAGGTATTCCGTGAGGGGCATATTGAGTCCATGAAAGATTGAACTTTTTGTCCCAAGTTAGCGGAACGGGAGACTTTGTGAGAAAAAAATTAAAAATATCAATTTCCGCTAACTTGTGCCAAAATTTTTTTTTTTCGATGAACTCGCCATGCCCCTCATTGAATACCTTGGGGTGTCTTATTTCCAAAATGGGGTCACATGTGGGGTATTTATACTTCCCTGGCATTCTAGGGGCCCCAAAGCGTGAGAAGAAGTCTGGTATCCAAATGTCTAAAAATGCCCTCCTAAAAGGAATTTGGGCACCTTTGCGCATCTAGGCTGCAAAAAAGTGTCACACATCTGGTATCTCTGTATTCAGGAGAAGTTGAGGAATGTGTTTTGGGGTGTCATTTTACATATACCCATGCTGGGTGAGATAAATATCTTGGTCAAATGCCAACTTTGTATAAAAAAATGGGAAAAGTTGTCTTTTGCCAAGATATTTCTCTCACCCAGCAAAGGTATATGTAAAATGACACCCCAAAACACATTCCCCAACTTCTCCTGAATACGGCGATACCACATGTGTGACACTTTTTTGCAGCCTAGGTGGGCAAAGGGGCCCATATTCCAAAGAGCACCTTTATGATTTCACAGGTCATTTACCTACTTACCACACATTAAGGCCCCTGGAAAATGCCAGGGCAGTATAATTACCCCACAAGTGACCCCACTTTGGAAAGAAGACACCCCAAGGTATTCCGTGAGGGGCATGGCGAGTTCCTAGAATTTTTTATTTTTTGTCACAAGTTAGTGGAAAATGCAGATTTTTTATTTTTTTTTTTTTCCATACAAAGTCTCATATTCCACTAACTTGTGACAAAAAATAAAAACTTCCATGAACTCACTATGCCCATCAGCGAATACCTTGGGGTCTCTTCTTTCCAAAATGGGGTCACTTGTGGGGTAGTTATACTGCCCTGGCATTCTAGGGGCCCAAATGTGTGGTAAGGAGTTTGAAATCAAATTCTATAAAAAATGACCTGTGAAATCCGAAAGGTGCTCTTTGGAATATGGGCCCCTTTGCCCACCTAGGCTGCAAAAAAGTGTCACACATCTGGTATCTCCGTACTCAGGAGAAGTTGGGGAATGTGTTTTGGGGTGTCATTTTACATATACCCATGCTGGGTGAGAGAAATATCTTGGCAAAAGACAACTTTTCCCATTTTTTTTATACAAAGTTGGCATTTGACCAAGATATTTATCTCACCCAGCATGGGTATATGTAAAAAGACACCACAAAACACATTCCTCAACTTCTCCTGAATACAGAGATACCAGATGTGTGACACTTTTTTGCAGCCTAGGTGGGCAAAGGGGCCCATATTCCAAAGAGCACCTTTCGGATTTCACTGGTCATTTTTTACAGAATTTGATTTCAGAATCCTTACCACACATTTGGGCCCCTAGAATGCCAGGGCAGTATAACTACCCCACAAGTGACCCCATTTTAGAAAGAAGAGACCCCAAGGTATTCGCTGATGGGCATAGTGAGTTCATAGAACTTTTTATTATTTGTCACAAGTTAGTGGAATATGAGACTTTGTAAGAAAAAAATAAATAAAAAATCATCATTTTCCGCTAACTTGTGACAAAAAATAAAAAGTTCTATGAACTCACTATGCCCATCAGCGAATACCTTAGGGTGTCTACTTTCCGAAATGGGGTCATTTGTGGGGTATTTGTACTGTCTGGGCATTGTAGAACCTCAGGAAACATGACAGGTGCTCAGAAAGTCAGAGCTGCTTCAAAAAGCGGAAATTCACATTTTTGTACCATAGTTTGTAAACGCTATAACTTTTACCCAAACCATTTTTTTTTTACCCAAACATTTTTTTTTATCAAAGACATGTAGAACAATAAATTTAGAGCAAAATTTATATATGGATGTAGTTTTTTTTTGCAAAATTTTACAACTGAAAGTGAAAAATGTCATTTTTTTGCAAAAAAATCGTTAAATTTCGATTAATAACAAAAAAAGTAAAAATGTCAGCAGCAATGAAATACCACAAAATGAAAGCTCTATTAGTGAGAAGAAAAGGAGGTAAAATTCATTTGGGTGGTAAGTTGCATGACCGAGCAATAAATGGTGAAAGTAGTGTAGGTCAGAAGTGTAAAAAGTGGCCTGGTCTTTCAGGGTGTTTAAGCACTGGGGGCTGAAGTGGTTAACGTCATCTCACGTCAAAAAGAACTTATTTATCTGAGGAAATAGTCGGACTCAGATGTGAATTGTATCAATTAGGTTGTCTACAATTCACCAGGTCATAATTTTAACCCCTTAAGGACTCAGCCCTATTTCACCTTAAGGACTTGGCCATTTTTTGTAAATCTGACCAGTGTCACTTTAAGTGCTGATAACTTTAAAACGCTTTGACTTATCCAGGCCGTTCTGAGATTGTTTTTTCGTCACATATTGTACTTCATGACACTGCTAAAATTGGGTCAAAAAAGTTAATTTTTTTGCATAAAAAAATACCATATTTACCAAAAATTTTGAAAAATTTGCAAATTTCAAAGTTTCAGTTTCTCTACTTCTGTAATACATAGTAATACCCCCAAAAATTTTGATGACTTTACATTCCCCATATGTCTACTTCATGTTTGTAGCATTTTGGGATTGATATTTTATTTTTTGGGGATGTTATAAGGCTTAGAAGTTTAGAAGCAAATCTTGAAATTTTTCAGAAATTTACAAAAACCAAATTTTTAGGGACCACTACAGGTCTGAAGTCACTTTGCGAGGCTTACATAATAGAAACCGCCCAAAAATGACCCCATTCTATAAACTACACCCCTCAAGGTATTCAAAACTGATTTTACAAGCTTCGTTAACCCTTTAGGTATTGCACAAGAGTTATTGGCAAATGGGGATGAAATTTGAGAATTTCATTTTTTTGCCTAATTTTCCATTTTAACCCATTTTTTCCACTAACAAAGCAAGGGTTAACAGCTAAACAAGACTGTATCTTTATTGCCCTGACTCTGCCGTTTACAGAAACACCCCATATGTGGCCGTAAACTACTGTACGGGCACACAGTAGGGCGTAGAGTAAAAGGTGCGCCGTTTGGTTTTTGGAGGGCTGATTTTGCTGGACTGTTTTTTTGACACCATGTCCCATTTGAAGCCCCCTGATGCACCCCTAGAGTAGAAACTCCATAAAAGTGACCCCATCTAAGAAACTACACCCCTCAAGGTATTCAAAACTGATTTTACAAACTTTGTTAACCCTTTAGGTGTTGCACAAGAGTTATTGGCAAATGGGGATGAAATTTGAGAATTTCATTTTTTTGCCTAATTTTCCATTTTAACCCATTTTTTCCACTAACAAAGCAAGGGTTAACAGCCAAACAAGACTGTATCTTTATTGCCCTGACTCTGCCGTTTACAGAAACACCCCATATGTGGTCGTAAACCGCTGTACGGGCACACGGCAGGGCGCAGAAGGAAAGGAATGCCATACGGTTTTTGGAAGGCAGGTTTTGCTGGACTGGTTTTTTTGACACCATGTCCCATTTGAAGCCCCCCTGATGCACCCCTAGAGTAGAAACTCCAAAAAAGTGACCCCATTTTAGAAAGTAAGGAATAAGGTGGCAGCTTTGTTGGTACTAGTTTAGGGTACATATGATTTTTGGTTGCTCTATATTACACTTTTTGTGCGGCAAGGTAACAAGAAATAGCTTTTTTGGCACGTTTTTTTTTTTTTTGTTATTTACAACATTCATCTGACAGGTTAGATCATGTGGTAATTTTATAGAGCAGGTTGTCACGGACGCGGTGATACCTAATATGTATACCTTTTTTTTTATTTATGTAAGTTTTATACAATAACTTCATTTTTAAAACCAAATAAAGTTTTAGTGTCTCCATAGTCTAAGAGCCATAGTTTTTTCAGTTTTTGGGCGATTATCTTGAGTAGGGTCTCATTTTTTGCGGGATGAGATGACGGTTTAATTGGCACTATTTTGGGGTGCATATGACTTTTTGATCGCTTGTTATTACACTTTTTGTGACGTAAGATGACAAAAAATGGCTTTTTTTACACCGTTTTTATTTTTTATTTTCTACGGTGGTCACCTGAGGGGTTAGATCATGTGATATTCTTATAGAGCCGGTTGATACAGACGCGGCGATACCTAATATGTATTCTTTATTTTTATTTATGTAAGTTTTACACAATGATTTCATTTTTGAAACAAAAAAAATCATGTTTTAGTGTTTCTTTAGTCTGAGAGCCATAGTTTTTTCAGTTTTTGGGCGATTATCTTGGGTAAGGTATGATTTTTGCGGGATGAGATGACGGTTTGATTGGTACTATTTTGGCGTACATGTGACTTTTTTGATCACTTTTATTACCTTTTTTGGGAAGTAAGGTGGGCAAAATTTCAATTTTCTCATAGTTTTTATTTTTTTATTTTTATGGTGTTCACCGTGCGGGGAAAGTAACATGACCGTTTTATAGATCAGGTCGTTACGGACGCGGCGATACCTAATATGTGTAGTGTATTTTATTTTTTTAATTTTTATTCAGTGATGAATGTTTTTTTTTTTATCTTAACTTTTTTCACTTTTTTTAACTTTTTTTTTGACCCAGACCCACTTGGTTCTGGAAGATCCAGTGGGTCTGATGTCTGTATAATACAGTACAGTACAATATATATTGTTCTGTACTGTATTTTACTTACACTGAACAGATCTATGCTTTTAGCGCAGATCTGTTCAGCACCATGGACAGCAGGACGCCTGAGCAGGCGTCCTGTTGCCATGGGAACCCTCCCCGTCTGCTCAGAACTTCGCAGACGGGGAAGGGTAAGCACAGGGCTGAGGGGGGCTCTCTGGGGGCTCTCTCCCTCTCCATCGGGGGGCTGCAAAGGCACAGCAGCCCCCCGATGGAGAGGGAGGGAGCTCCCTGACCGACGACAGTTAACTTTTTCCATACAGCGGTCCGTACGGACCGCGGTATGGAAAGGGTTAAACGGCTGACATCTGCACAGATGTCAGCCGTTTATACCAGGGTGCCAGCAATGTGCTGGCACCCTGGTATAACCACTAGAAGCCAACGATCATTCATGGGGAGGCGGGCGGGGGATTGCGATCCCGCCTGCCGCACCGCCCGCCTCCCGCACCGCCCCCACCGCATGCGACACCCCCCCCCGCACCACCCGCCGGCATCAAATCGTGCAGGGGTGCAGGGGGGGGGGTGAAAAATATTGATTATAGGCACTCAAAAGTTTCTGATCCCCGCGGTCAGGGACCACGGGCATCAGAAACTGCAAAAAGCGCAGCAAACCGCAGGTCTGAATTGACCTGCGGTTTGCTGCGATCGCCGACACGGGGGGGTCACATGACCCCCCCTGGCGTTGTCACAGGATGCCGGCTGAAGGATTTCAGCCGAAATCCCGTTCCGTTTAACCCCTCGGGCGCCGGAATACTGAGTTCAAGTTAGGACGTACCGGTACGCCCTGAGTCCTTAAGGACTCGGGAAATAGGGCATACCGATACGCCCTGCGTCCTTAAGGGGTTAAGAATTTATGACAAATTTTATAAATTTTATTTTTTTATGGTTAATTATTTTTATGACCATAATTAATAATTCTTAATTGAATTATTACCCCCCGACAGCCGTTATTGTTTATCACTTCAAAAATTTGTTTCGGCATGCTTGATGCGAGCGTTTCCATGAGGTGAGTGGAAACATTTCTCCAAGTGGTGAAGATGGGCGCACGAAGGCCATCTACTGTCTGGAACTGTTGTCCATTTTTGTAAACTTCCCTTGCCATCCATCCCCAAAGGTTCTCAATTGGATTTAGATCAGGGGAACACGCAGGATGGGCCAAAAGAGTGATGCTATTCTCCTGGAAGAAGCCCCTTGTCCTGCGGGCATTGTGTAGCGTTGTCCTGTTGAAAATCCCAGTCGTTACCACACAGACGAGGGCCCTCAGTCATGAGGAATGTTCTCTGCAACATCTGGACACCGCTGCACTTCCTGAAGCTCCATTGTTCCACTGAAGGAAAAAGCACCCCAGACCATTATGGCGCCCCCTCCACTGTGGCGCGTAGAAATCATCTTAGGTGGGATCTGCTTGTCATGCCAGTAACGTTGGAAACCATCAGGACCATCAAGGTTACATTTTTTCTCATCAGAGAATAAAACTTTATTCCACCTTTGAATGTCCCATGTTTAGTGCTCTCTTGCAAAGTCCAAACGAGCAGTTCTGTGGCGTTCAAGGAGACGAGGTCTTTGAAGACGTTTTTTGTTTTTTATGCGGCAGCAGTTAGCACCAGTAAGTTCCTTAATTTGGGTCGAGGATCGTCCAGTGTCTTGACGGACAGCCAATTGGATCCTCCGGCTCAGTGCTGATGAAATGTTTTTGGGTCTTCCACTTGACTTTTTTGTTCTATAACCCTCAGGATCATTTAAGAAATTCCAAATGACTGTCTTACTGCGTCCCACCTCAGCAGCGATGGCGCGCTGTGAGAGACCCTGCTTATGCAGTTTAACAACCCGACCACGTTCAAAAAGGGAGAGTTTTTTTGCCTTTGCCATCACAACGTGTGACTACCTGACAGAAAATGACAATGAATCCACATATTTGCACAGATTTGGCCTTTTAAAGGCATGTGGTCCTAAACTTTTGATCAGCTGAAAAACAGCATGTTTCAGTTTATTCGTTGTTTTCATTAAATTGAATGCTCAAAAAATTGAATGCTCAAAAAATGTTTTGTCTCACTCTCATTTCTTCTTGTTACATGTTGAAGCTCTACTTGGAACCTTGTTAAGATCCAGCCATGCTAAATATGATTTTTTGCCATTTTTCAAGTGGTCTAAAACTTTTGATCAGGACTGTACATGGAGCTAAACACAATAGTCTACTACTAAACGAGATAGACAAGGCGGCAAATCATAATGCGGTGGGGGACTTCAACTACCCAGATATAGACTGGGAAACTGAAACTTGTATATCTCATAAAGGAAACAGGTTCTTGGCAATAACCAAAGACAATTACCTCTCCCAACTGGTTCAGGACGCGACTAGAGGGATGGCCATACTGGACTTAGTATTAACCAATAGGCCTGACAGAACAACAGATGTGCAGGTTGGGGGACACCTGGGAAATAGTGACCATAAAGTAATAACCTTCCAATTATCATTCAAAAGAGCGTTTCTACAGGGAAAAACAAAAATACCATCTTCAAAAAAGCTAAATTTAGCCAACTAAGAGAGGCCATAGGCCGAACTAACTGGGACAAAGTCCTCAAAAATAAAAATACAGTCACAAAATGGGATATCTTTAAAAGCATCCTAAAATCTCATTGTGAGAGGTACATAACGTATGGGAATAACAGGTTAAGGAACAAAAAGAAACCAATGTGGATAAATAGAACTGTAAAGAAAGCAATAAATGACAAAAAGAAAGCATATAAATCACTAAAACAGGAGGGTAGCGAGGAAGCACTGAAAAAATATAAGGAAAAAAATAGAGCATGTAAAAAACAAATAAAAGCGGCCAAACTAGAGACCGAAAGATTAATTGCCAAAGAGAGTAAAACTAACCCTAAAATGTTCTTCAATTATATAAATGTTAAAAAGTATAAATCTGAAGGTGTCCGCCCTTTAAAGAGTAATGAGGGGGGAGTCGCAGAGAGCGATGAGGAGAAAGCAAAGCTGTTAAATATTTTTTTCTCCAATGTATTCACTGAGGAAAATAAACTGTCAGATGAAATGCTGAAGGTAAAAATAAATTCGCCATTAAAAGTGTCCTGTCTGACCCAGGAAGAAGTACAACAGCGACTTAAAAAGATTAAAATAGACAAATCGCCAGGAACGGATGGCATACACCCCCGTATCCTAAGGGAATTAAGTAATGTCATTGCCAGACCCTTATTTCTGATATTTGCGGACTCTATACTGACAGGGAATGTTCCACAGGATTGGCGCATAGCAAATGTGGTGCCAATATTCAAAAAGGGTCCAAAAACAGAGCCTGGAAACTATAGGCCGGTAAGTTTAACATCTGTTGTGGGTAAACTGCTTCAAGGTTTTCTAAGAGATGCTATCTTAGAGCATCTCAACGGAAATAAGCAAATAACGCCATATCAGCATGGCTTCATGAGGGATCGGTCATGCCAAACTAATTTAATCAGTTTCTATGAGGAGGTAAGTTCTAGACTTGACAGCAGCTAATCAATGGATGTCGTATATCTGGACTTCTCCAAAGCATTTGACACTGTACCACATAAAAGGTTAGTATATAAAATTAGAATGCTCGGACTGGGAGAAAACGTCTGTATGTGGGTAAGTAACTGGCTCAGTGATAGAAAACAGAGGGTGGTAATTAACGGTACACACTCAGATTGGGTCACTGTCACTAGCGGAGTACCTCAGGGGCCAGTATTGGGCCCTATTTTCTTCAATATATTTATTAATGATCTTGTCGAAGGCTTGCATAGTAAAATATAAATTTTCGCAGATGACACTAAACTGTGTAAAGTAATTAACACTGAAGAGGACAGTATACTACTACAGACGGATCTGGATAGATTGGAGGCTTGGGCAGATAAGTGGCAGATGAGGTTTAACACTGACAAATGTAAAGTTATGCACATGGGAAGGAATAAAGCAACTCACCTGTACATACTAAATGGTAAAACACTCGGTAACACTGACATGGAAAATGATCTAGGAATTTTAATAAACAGCAAACTAGGCTGTAAAAACCAGTGTCAGGCAGCTGCAGCAAAGGGCCAATGGGATAATGGGTTGCATCAAAAGGGGCATAGATTCCCGTGATGAGAACATAGTCCTACCACTTTACAAATCACTAGTCAGACCACACATGGAGTACTGTGTACAGTTCTGGGCTCCAGTGAACAAGGCAGATATAGCAGAGCTGGAGAGGGTCCAGAGGAGGTCAACTAAATTAATAACTGGAATGGGGCAACTACAGTACCCTGAAAGATTATCAAAATTACTATTATTCACTTTAGAAAAAAGACGACTGAGGGGAGATCTAATTAATATGTATAAATATATCAGGGGTCAGTACAGAGATCTATCCCATCATCTATTTATCCCCAGAACTGTGACTGTGACGAGGGGACATCCTCTGCGTCTGGAGGAAAGAAGGTTTGTACACAAACATAGAAGAGGATTCTTTATGGTAAGAGCAGTGAGACTATGGAACTCTCTGCCTGAGGAGGTGGTGATGGTGAGTACAATAAAGGAATTCAAGAGGGGCCTGGATGTATTTCTGGAGTGTAATAATATTACAGGCTATGGCTACTAGAGAGGGGTCGTTGATCCAGGGAGTTATTCTGATTGCCTGATTGGAGTCGGGAAGGAATTTTTTATTCCCCTAAAGTGAGGAAAATTGGCTTCTACCTCACAGGTTTTTTTTTGCCTTCCTCTGGATCAACTTGCAGGATGACAGGCCAAACTGGATGGAAATGTCTTTTTTCAGCCTTATGTACTATGTTACTATGTTACATGCTGGTGATTGTAAATTAATTCATTTACGGTCAGTAGAAAGTGCACTTGTTATTTATGCTATATTTATTTGCACCTAATGTGTCGTTTTCACTGGTTGATGGAAGTATTTAACAGCGTTAGTCCAACTACCAATTTGCTATGACAAAAATAATATGTGTTTAATACTCTGCCTTACTGGAGTTTAATGTATGGTAGTCTTATTTCATCATAGTCTTTGCATTATATTTAATTGAAGATGCTAAAGTAACTTTTTTGGATTATATCTAAGTTGTGTTATTATGTCTTACTTAACTTCGTTTTTGTAAAAAAAAAATGAATTGTACATTTCCAACTGCCTTGAAATATATGATTCAATTTGTCTTCGCTCCGTTATGTGTATTTACAAATTGCATTTACTGGTGAAAACATCTAAAAATCAGTTATATATAGCAATACTTCAGCGTAATACTATACATAATACAAATCATTAAAGACACTGAAACAATACTTAGTAGATAGCATAATTGCCACTTTAGTTTTAGTCTAAAAATAGGAATTTTAGTCAGAATAATAACTATTTTTTAATGACAGAATATTAAAACAAATGTGAAAACATTAGTTTAAGAAAGCACTGCAGGAAGGAAGACTGCTGATAAAAAAAAAAAAAATTTAGAGTTTTGCCCAAAGTGTCTCATTAACCCATTAAATGTTCATACTTTTTTATGGTGGCTATTGAAGGGGTTGTCTCACTTCAGCAAATTGCATTTACCATGTTGACAACGTTAATACAAGACGCTACTTATTGTGATTATCCATATTGCTTCCTTTGCTGGCTGGATTATTTTTTCCATCACATCATACACTGCTCGTTTCCAGGGGTTACAGCCACTGCTGCAGTGCAGATACAAGATAACCGGGGCTTTTTCCTATGCTGTCTATAAACAGCCGCAGCTGAGGGATTGCGGGGTGTTCATAACCCCTGGAAATGAGCAGTGTATAATGTCATGGAAAAATGACTCCAGCTAGCAAAGGAGGCAATATGGATAATAACAATACAATAGTAAGTGTCTTGCATTAACTTTTTCTACATGATAAATGCCATTTGCTGGAGACAACCCCTTTAAAGGGGCATTCTTCTGCAGTTGTGTAAATACATGCAGCTACAGAATAGTGGTTACATGGAGAATTAGACAGCCAGGCACCTAGTAGAACAAACAGAATTCTGCTTACTCAAAGGCTACCTCTTTGCCTTTAGTCTAAATTGCCTCCTCATAAAGTCTGCGTTGATGGTGTCTATTTCTGCCTAATGTTAAGCATAGTCTGCTTACAGACTATAGATAGCAAGAGGCTAATGATTTAACTCTGGTTGGAGTTCTAGTCTACAGCAGCAGAGAGGAGCACATCAAGGAGAGATATTTCTTTTGTATTTTTTTTTTATAGTCAGCACACTACACTACACTATAACTACAGTATATACGGAGCATCAAATGATCCAAATGTCTGGAGAACTGGACTCATACCTTAATGTTTTAAAGTACATACCGTATTTATCAACTCCAAAGTCCTTTCAGAAGCTTCCTGATGCCGAATCATATGTTTCATTTGGTTGGTTAATTTGGTTAAATATGGCTCCTAAATGACCATTCCACAGGAAATTCCTTTTCTTTCTTTTTTTAAATGCAACTTTGTACTCCTCCTCCTATTTCTCCAACCACCCATTACCCATCAAGGAGGCCAAAAAAAAAAAAAAGAATAATAACATAATCATGACATTAATTTCATGCTCTTTTTTTTTTATTCTCCATTCCCTCTAAGCTCCGATAACAACAGTACACCCTCCCTATGGGAAATGGAATTCCTTCAGGAACCCCTGATTTTCAAATATCTGTTTTCAGTTTTTAGTGTCTAGTCCATATTCAAAATGCATTATTCCTGTAATTCCATTTTCCCAGTCTGATATTGCTGGGGCTTCACGTGCCATCCATCTGCTGCCTATCACTAACCATGCATCTATAGAATTGTATGTCATCTGTGTCCCCTAATAACCAAACTCTTTGATTGTCATTTAATTAATTCTTCGAAGCTGCCTCAATCTGGTTTCTTACAAAGGAAATTCTCTTTTTAATCTAAGGCCCCTTTCACACGGGCGTTGCGGGAAAATGTGCGGGTGCGTTGCGGGAACACCGGCGATTTTTCCGCACGAGTGCAAAACATTGTAATGCGTTTTGCCCTCGCGTGAGAAAAATTGCGCGTGTTTGGTACCCAAGCCCGAACTTCTTCACAGAAGTTCGGGCTTGGGATCGGTGTTCTGTAGATAGTATTATTTTCCCTTATAACATGGTTATAAGGGAAAATAATAGCATTCTAAATACAGAATGCATAGTAAAACATCGCTGGAGGGGTTAAAAATAAATAAATAATAATTTAACTCACCTTAGTCCACTTGATCGCATAGCCGGCATCTCCTTCTGGCTTCATCTGATCTCTGTGCAGCAACAGGACCTTTGGTGACGTCATTCCGGTCATCACATGATCCATCACCATGGTAAAAGATCATGTGATGACCGGAGTGACGTCACCAAAGGTCCTGTTGCTGCACAGAGATCAGATGAAGCCAGAAGGAGATGCCGGGCCACGATCAAGTGGACTAAAGTGAGTTAAATTTATTTATTAATTTTTTAACCCCTCCAGCGATGTTTTACTATGCATTCTGTATTCAGAATGCTATTATTTTCCTTTATAACCATGTTATAAGGGAAAATAATAATGATCGGGTCTCCATCCCGATCGTCTCCTAGCAACCGTGCGTGAAAATCGCACCGCATCCGCACTTGCTTGCGGATGCTTGCGATTTTCACGCAACCCCATTCATTTCTATCACAACCCTACTGGAGTCATAGTGATAAATCTGGAGTGCAACTCATTAACATAGATAACCACACCCACTCCCCCCATATTTCAAAAGTAGAGTAGTATAAAAATGCAAAACTTCAAAAAGTCTCAAAAGCCCTATTTTGAGATTTTTTTCATTTAGAAATCTGGAGAGCAGGGTGTGATAAATGCCCTCCTTATGAATTTAACTCTTATGCTCCAACCATAGACAAACAAAAAAATTCTTACTCTGGAGTATCTTTTTAGAAATATCATACGTTTTTAGTAAAGGTCTAGGGTTGATGGACCTACTAGTGGATTATCTCAGTGGTCTCTAATTATATATATACTGAACTGAGTATGCCTTCTTGTATTTAAGTTAAGATTTAACTTTTATTAGTTTCTACAAAAAAAAATGAGACAATAGAATACAGTACAATGGACTCCAGCGCTATATATTGGCCAAGTTTAGTTCCTAGTATATAGGGGGGTATTGGGGAGGGGCCTACTGATGAGGCAAGTAACTCACCCTGAGTGCTCACCCTACTTGGCCTAGTCTATGAGTAGGGGTACCTTAATGGCTGTAGTCGGGGCACTCATCCTTAGAAGGATGACCCCCAGCCTCTGGAACCTCGGGCCTATGCTATAGTTCCCTATGCTCTTACCTCCCTAGTAGATCTTGTCTGCACCATAATCCGACACGTTTCGCCAGGTAGGCACTTGGCTCTTCAGGGATATGGATGTCGGGGCACTGAAAGCAGTGGCTGTGCTCCTGTTTGCATATTGCATCAGTGGCAATCTATTCATGCACTTACGTCTCTTTTAAACGCGCGCCGCTCCACCCACAGTTAGGTTGGCCAATAGGCCCCGTGGGTGTGCTGCGCGTTGGTTACCCCCCCTAAGATTGCCAGCCAATTCCAAACGGAGACACGGTATCACGAGGTACCGCCTCCTTGCAAGGCCGGGCTCGCTGTGCTCCGTTACTAATCGGAAGTGACGTGGTCCGTGGGCGTGATTGGTTGCTATGGGGACCTAACACTGCGTCCCCGGCTGATTCTCCGTACAGCAAGGCTTTGTTTATGATCACATCGTGTCATTTTAGGCTCGGCTTTGGTTTGAGGGAGGAAGGTGAAGTTCACATTCTCTAAGGAGAGACCCAGATTACATAAACCCTGTCTGTCCTGGACGCTATAAAGCGATTGCTCAGGAATAGACTAAAAAGGTTAGTTATATGTATTATGTTAGTAACACATACTTAGGTCTTATATCTTGGTACTCCAGTGTCAATGCTCATCAGGTTAGTTTTAGATTTACAGTAGGTGCTAGTCAGGACATGGGGACCAAAAGCTGTACTGATCACATATATACATAGTAAACAAACATCCCATTAAATCATACATCCTTGCTTTTACGTTCTTATATATGGGGATATAGGCTCTAATATACGCTCCTAAGACATAGAGAGAGAAGGTAGGCTGGTTTATAGGTAGACGTTTTTGGGAGGAGAGGTGGGGTTTATTTGTTGATTATACATATATATGGAAGTATCTCCTGTATATGTAGGTTTTTTACAAGAATGGCTTATACGAGAGGTATTCATTTAAACCATTTGGCGTCACAGATCTAAGTCTGTATATCCATCTCGTTTCCGCCTTCAGGATCATTTTATCCCAGTCTCCACCCCTCCTTGGCTTGGGGACGTGTTGGATGCCTATAAATTTGAGACAGGTGGTGTCTCCACCGTGGCACTGATTAATATGACGTGCCACTGATGTATCTTTTTTATTTTGGATGTCATTAATATGGTCTCTGATCCGTTGCCTAATAAAAGTTAAATCTTAACTTAAATACAAGAAGGCATACTCAGTTCAGTATATATATAATTAGAGACCACTGAGATAATCCACTAGTAGGCCCATCAACCCTAGACCTTTACTAAAAACGTATGATATACTTAAAACATATATAGAACGCAAATGGCAGGTTTCCTGTCAGCAAGTCCAAATCTGGTAGCCTGGGCTACAAAGGCTAGAAGTGTGTTTTCAGAAACTGAATTCATTCAAACCACCTCATCAAACAGCATTAAAAACGTGTTTAAGGATCTGACAGGGGCTTACAAAGATTTAATTGTGTCCTGGTGGGAAATACAATCTTTGGACCACTACCTCAAAGAAAATATTGTACCCAAAGGCCTTAGAATCAATCTGACCCCTGCAGACAGACTGAGGAACACAGGCCTGATTAAGAAGTGGGAAGAGGAAGCCACGGCCAGTTCTCATAGATTTATGCGCCTGCTCCTTGAGGAAGAGAAATTGAACCTTGAATGTAAACAGAAAAAAGTGAATAATCTGAGGGAACAGGCGCTTAAATTCAAGAACGAGGCACAATTTCCAACAAAAGAAGAGTACCTACAAAATACCATCGAAAGGTTCCATTATACTATTAGGGAACGCAAACATCAGCAATACGTACGGGACTCCACAGAGTTCAAAGAAAATAGGGGATGCCTCTTCCTGAATAAGACACAAGAAAAAGAGATACAGAGTGAAATCTCATCCTCAGAAGCAGAGGGTTCAGAAACTGAACAGGGCAGAATAAGAGGAGGCAGAGGACAGAGATATAGGGGCAGAGGAGGTAGGGGGCGACCTAGAGCAGGAAGTAGGAATACCTACGGCTAGGGATACCAAACATGTACCACTCTAGGACCCACACCTATTCCCTCATCATCAGCCTCATCCTCTACTTTTTGGGCCCAGGACCCCACAAAGATGCCTTATCAATTGAGAAACAAAGTGTAGGGGGACATGGACGACAAACTAACACGACTTGCAAAATGCAAATTATAAACCTTTCCTCACATAATCTGTCCTCTAGTGACATATCCCTTTTGAGCAAAGGTTTGTCATTTGTCCCTAAAGTTAGATACGATACTTTTAAGTGGAGTTAAGATGTTGCCCTATTCACATGCAAACTGCTCTGGCACAAACACTTCCGTCTTCAAGACCGCAAGAAGTATGAAGAGTTAAATATGAACCCTAGGGAACTGGAGGCCACACGTACACTTGTTAATCTGATGGAGGAAGGTGAGAGAGATAGAGCGGAGGGTCCGTTCACGGAGTTGAAACTAAAAAGTACCCAGATGCCACTGCCTCTACCAGATTCAAGTGTATCTATTTTTCATAAACTAGTATCCAGGGACCTGGAACTAATCATTACTGCCAGGGGAATATCTAATATGAGTAAGGATGAATATAAAGCCCTAATGAGTCTAGAAAATGACAGGAATCTAGTAATAAAACCCTCAGACAAAGGAGGGAACCTAGTCATAATGGATCAAGGTGTTTATAAAAAATATGTGTTTAGACATCCTGGAAGACAGGGAGTCATGCGAAGTCGCAGGACCCTGGCCCTTCCTTTTTTGTAGAACTGAGGCAAATTCTAACCAAAGGACTAAGGGACAAACTAATAGACCAGGCAGAATTTGACTTCCTTCTACCAAAACACCCGGTCACGGCTACTTTTTACTCCACGCCCAAGATTCATAAGGGCACCACGCCACTGAAAGGGTGCCCGATCGTATTAGGGGTAGGAAGCTTGGGGCAGAACATAGGTATATATATTGACAAAATTATTAGACCCTTTGTGGAAACACTACCGTCCTACATACGCGACACATCTGACCTCCTACTGAGACTCAGTGGCGTGTGTATGGACGATAGAACCAGGTTTGTGTCCATAGACGTTGAGGCTTTATATAGCTCAATTAAACACCATCTGGGCCTTAAAGCAGTCGAAAGCTACCTATCAATGAGGGATAAAATACGCTCTCTGCACAACCAGTTTACACTCGATCTATTGAACTTTAGCCTAACTAAAAACTATTTTATCTTTGATGACCGATATTACCACCAGCTCAGGGGCACCGCGATGGGCAGTTCCTGTGCACCGTCGTATGCAAATTTGCTCCTGGGCTGGTGGGAAGCCAACTATATCGGATCAGAGAGGCTGGACAAATGGCAAGATATGATAGTCCTGTGGCTAAGGTTCATAGACGACATTTTTGTACTCTGGAGAGGGACTGACGATTCTTTTGCGGAATTCATGGAGGCGATTAACACCAATGATTTGGGCCTAAGGTTTACCTCTGAACATAATCATGATTCACTACCATTTCTTGATGTAATTAATAGAAAGAGGTCCTAATAACAATATAATCACCTCCGTCTACCGCAATAATACGGCAACCAATAGCTTGCTCCGTTGGGAAAGTGCCCATCCCTATGCCCTACGGAAGGGCATTCCCAAAGGTCAGTATCTTAGACTCCGCCGCAACTGCTCCACCATGAAAAAATTCAAAGGTGAAGCAAGGGATCTAAGATACAGATTCAGGGAAAGAGGATACCCTGACGGAGTTCTGCGAGTAGCCTATGAAGCAGCATGCTCTGAGAACAGAGATATGCTCCTTATACCTAAGAAAAAGAGGATGGGGTCATCCATGTCCCCAAATACTGCCCATATTATAGGTACCTTTGACGATGCCCATCAAGAGGTCAGACAGGTGCTATCTAAGTACTGGGATATATTAAAAACAGACCCAGACTTGGAAGACATAATAGGACCATATCCCCAGATAACATACAGGAAGGGAAGAAACCTAAGGGACAGACTGGTCAATAGCCACTACCAGCCCCCTCTGAACCCTGGAAACTGGTTGTCGAGGAGGCCTACGGGTACATTTAAGTCTGGTAGGTGTACGGCCTGTAGTCAGGTTCTGAAAACTAAGACCTTTACAGGCACCTACACAAGTAGAGAATACACCATTCGTGACTATGTGAACTGTCTGACCATGGGCGTAGTATACATGGCACAATGCTCCTGCCCCTTTGACTATGTGGGCAAAACAAAGAGAGAATTTAGGGGACGGATCAGAGACCATATTAATGACATCCAAAATAAAAAAGATACGTCATATTAATCAGTGCCACGGTGGAGACACCACCTGCCTCAAATTTATAGGCATCCAACACGTCCCCAAGCCAAGGAGGGGTGGAGACTGGGATAAAATGATCCTGAAGGCGGAAACGAGATGGATATACAGACTTAAATCTGTGACGCCAAATGGTTTAAATGAATACCTCTCGTATAAGCCATTCTTGTAAAAAAAAACTACATATACAGGAGATACTTCCATATATATGTATAATCAACAAATATAAACCCCACCTCTCCTCCCAAAAACGTCTACCTATAATCCAGCCTACCTTCTCTCTCTATGTTTTAGGAGCGTATATTAGAGCCTATATCCCCATATATAAGAACGTAAAAGCAAGGATGTATGATTTAATGGGATGTTTGTTTACTATGTATATATGTGATCAGTACAGCTTTTGGTCCCCATGTCCTGACTAGCACCTACTGTGAATCTAAAACTAACCTGATGAGCATTGACACTGGAGTACCAAGATATAAGACCTAAGTATGTGTTACTAACATAATACATATAACTAACCTTTTTAGTCTATTCCTGAGCAATTGCTTTATAGCGTCCAGGACAGACAGGGTTAATGTAATCTGGGTCTCTCCTTAGAGAATGTGAACTTCACCTTCCTCCCTCAAACCAAAGCCGAGCCTAAAATGACACGATGTGATCATAAACAAAGCCTTGCTGTACGGAGAATCAGCCGGGGATGCGGTGTTAGGTCCCCATAGCAACCAATCACGCCCACGGACCACGTCACTTCCGGTTAGTAACAGGGCACAGCGAGCCCGGCCTTGCAAGGAGGTGGTACCTCGTGATACCGTGTCTCCGTTTGGTATTGGCTGGCAATCTTAGGGGGAGTAACCAACGCGCAGCACACCCACGGGGCCTATTGGCCAACCTAACTGTGGGTGGAGCGGCGCGCATTTAAAAGAGACATAAGTGCATGAATAGATTGCCACTGCCGCAATATGCAAACAGGAGCACAGCCACTGCTTTCAGTGCCGTGACATCCATATCCATGAAGAGCCAAGTGCCTACCTGGCGAAACGCGTCGGATTATGGTGCAGACAAGATCTACTAGGGAGGTAAGAGCATAGGGAACTATAGCATAGGCCCGAGGTTCCAGAGGCTGGGGGTCGTCCTTCTAAGGACGAGTGCCCCGACTACAGTCATTAAGGTACCCCTACTCATAGACTAGGCCAAGTAGGGTGAGCACTCAGGGTGAGTTACTTGCCTCATCAGTAGGCCCCTCCCCAATACCCCCCTATATACTAGGAACTAAACTTGGCCAATTTTGTGTATATAGACCCTGTCCTCACTCCCTATATAGCGCAGGAGTCCATTGTACTCTATTGTCTCATTTATTTTAGTAGAAACTAATAAAAATTAAATCTTATCATTTTAGAGATGTGTCAAATCCACGATTGAAATGCCAGGCAACAACTGGTTGAAATATGCTCTTCATTGTTTCATCATTAAAAGCATCTATCGAAAGAACATTGAAATGATGAAGAAGGCGAGGGGTAACTGCATGTCTTCCACCAGCAGGAGGTGCCATGGCCAGAACAATTGATGTGTCCTCAATATTGATCATGTTTGTGTCTTTCCTGCGAAAACAAATGTATTGAATAGTTGAATTGCATTTGAACTATTTTCCCTGCATATAAATAATACTCAGACGTATTACTAATAACTTCCTAAGTCATAACATTTTACAGAGGGCCAAGCTTTCAAGTCTTCAAAAGATGAACAGGGGATTAGATCTCACATGCTGTCAGATAGAGATGATAGACTGCCACCAACTGTGGAGAATAGGTTATATTCTAAATGAAATACTGCTTTCTTTTAAAAATGTGCTAAAAGTAAATCACTGTGATGGACATTCCCTGAAAGAGCAAAGAGGAACACGCAACAAAGTTTTTATTTATTTTTTCCTTCACTTTCTAACATCATTTGGAGTGAACAGAATCTTCTAACAATAGCAGAAAATGGAACACAAGATGAATTTGAATGATGCAGCATTTCATATACTGAGCCTGTTGTCTTTTTTATGTTTCATTCCCGCAGCAGGGGGTCATGCAGGCCTGAACATCTCCAGAAAATTGTGAAATATAAAATGTATGTGCATTTTTAAGTACAGCAGGAATATTTGAAGCCGGATGTTCTCTATATAAACATTTTATTATAGGAAATTTGTATGCAGCCTGCATCATCACAGTGTCATTAAGCCAGTATAGTCAGCAATTCTGCTGCTTTCAGTACATTTATCGATTGATTTAGGAGAAGGAAGAAGTAGCTTTTAACAATAATTCTGCGGTGTATCCACATAACAGATATATTTTATCCAACACAATTCATTTTGTCTAGAAAGTGTAATTAAAGGATATTTTAATGTATGACACTTTGCAGTATCACTTTCTGTGCTGTCTTTGCATGAGATGCACCTCTCTGACTAAGGGCTATCTAAGGCTAGCTGCACACGTTGCGGCTTATACGTGGTTTTTCCACATAGATTTTCGTGCAGAAGATCCACGGCATAATACAGTACCAGCAAAGTGAATGAGATTTGAGTAATCTCATGTACTCATTCCATATTTTACTAATTTTCAAATCCACAGCATGTCAACTGTTTATGTGACTGCACAGCTAATGTATTGTGTTTTTCACATAGGGGTTGGTAAACAGAAAATCTGCACCAAAACTGCATAAAAAACACATAAAACCATGATAAATAGTGCGGATTTATGGGAGGTTTTTATCGTGGTTTTTTTATGTTGTTTTCATGCAGATTTTCTGCATACAAATCCAAAACATATGCAGGTACCCTAAAAGGCTGCATTTCTACAGCCCCAGTGGTGGTAGAGCCAAATATAATCCTGCCACATTTTGCAATATTTGTACCTTGGTTCAGATAACGTTACAGAAACTGATATTCTATTGGCCTCATTTTTTTCAATCCCATTAAAAGAAAATAAGGTAGCATGCAGCCTGCACAAGAGAAGAGCTGTTTCTCAAGTACTGGTGCCTATAGCAGCAGGCTTGCTGTGCCCAATAATATACCAGACACTGGTACATTCTTTCAAATAAAATAGCTTTTTTAGTTGTCTGTAATTTTCAGACATGCTAACTTTCGAAAAACAGACTTCATTGCCACATGTCGACTTTTAGTAAATCACTATCATGCCCTAAGCTATAGGGGGGATTCTACTGCCTTTAGCCAAGTTTCTAAAATGTTATTTTAAGGTAATGTCACTTTCTTTTTATTCCTATTTAAGAAAATGTGCATTGTATTGACCAACTTAAGGGATTGTTCAGTTTCCACTTAAATATTTGGAATAATCACGGTATGCACTTAAAGGGGTTGGTCAGTTGCAGCTCTCCGGGTATCTCCAGCAGTCCTATAGAAGTGAATGAAGTAGTCATCATGGATGCACATTACCAATCCACTTCCACAGCTTGGGACTTCCATACTGTGGATAGGTGATCAATGTTGTTTGTGGGCCAAACTCTTTAATGAAACTGAGCAACATTAGTAGGTTTAGCTAATAGATATAGGAGGCCTGCTTCATCAGTTCAATTTATTTCATTATTGCATGTGAAGGACATTATGAAAGCCACACAACCTCTGTAATCATCTTATAAATGGCTATGGACATTTTGTTAAATGATCTCCATTTCAATATTTGCACATTGACTTTGTGTCAGTTAATCCAATGATGAAGACAGAATTAAGAAAAGTAGTGATGTCCAGTGTTCTAAGCTACCTGCTGCTTTGAAATGGTCATTTTAATTACTATTAATTATTGTTAAATGGTCAAGTTCACTTGAAGCAATCAGCTGTAGATTGTATATCTAGTGGTCATTCATACAAAGAAGCAGTTGAAGTTTTTGAGCCCTAATGTGTTGTGGTAATTTAATGAACATGTTATACTAAACTTGCTTGTATTTATTTAGGAATAGAAGCTACCACTTTCTGGCTACTTGTTACCAATGTGTAGGTAAGAATATTATATGGCACTTACTAACATAGCCTTTGTTGAAATTATGTGCCATTTTTCATATGGTATACACCCTTGTATATGAGATCTTTTGTTCTGTCTGCAGAGGTCCTGTCCATAAGATGGCCACTGATGGAGAGTCATGTGACCAGGGAAATCATCTCCATGTGATGTCTCTTCCATTCAAATACACTGCACCTGCACTAAACTCTCAACAGGGCAAGTGAAAATGGCAGGGGCAGTGTATTTGAATAGAGGAGACCTTACATCTGCAGCCATTTTATGGACAAGACCTCTATGTGGGCACAACAAAAGACTTGGCAAACAAAGGGGTATGGCTTAAGAAATATAGAAAAATGTTACATAATTTTGGCTCTAGTAATCACCAGTCAGTGTGGTTTACTATAAGTACAGTGACTGAGTCACACCACACAAAAACAAAAGTTTTAGATTTTAGAAAAACTGACTTTTCTAAAACGAAATTAGTGGTATACGAGTCCCTATCAGATTGGAACAGTTTCAATGGAATCCAGGAGAAATGGGACTACTTAAAAGTGGCACTATTGAAGGCAACAGATAATTGCATTAGGCTTGTCAGTAAAAGCAAAAGAAGGAAGAGACCACTGTGGTACTCCACAGAAGTGGCCAAAATCATTAAAAACTATAAGATAGCATTTAGTAATTATAAAAAAAACGAAAAAAAATGAGGATGACAGGCAAATTTATAAGATTAGGCAGAGAGAGGCCAAGCAAGTTATAAGAGCTTCTAAAGCACAGGCAGAAGAGAAATTAGCTGTCAGTGAAAAAAGGCGATAAGACATTCTTCAGATACATAAATGAAAAAAGGAAACTAAAACAAGGAATTACCAAATTAAAAACAAAAGGAAGGTATATGGAAGAAGATAAAGAACTAGCTGACTGCCTAAATGAATACTTCTGTTTAGTTTTTACAAAGGAAAATGAAGGAAAAGGACCTCAGTTAGGAAGGAAGACTAATGAATCTTTTGATGCATGTGTCTTTACAGAGGAAGAGGCTCTAAGTCAGCTGTCTAAAATTAATACAAATAAGTCACAGGGGCCTGATGGGATGCACCCAAAGCTATTAAAAGAGCTTAGCTGTCAACTAGCAAAACCATTAACAGATTTATTTAACCAATCACTGGTAACAGGAGTCGTCCCAGAAGATTGGAAATTAGCAAATGTTGTGCCCATTCACAAGAAAGGTAGTAGGGAGGAATCAGGCAACTATAGGCCAGTAAGCCTGACATCAATAGTGGGGAAATTAATGGAAACCATGCTTAAGGAGAGGATTGTGGAACATCTAAAATCCCATGGATTGAAAGATGAAAAACAGCATGGGTTTTCTTCAGGGAGATCATGTCAAACTAATCTTATAAATATTTTTGATTGGGTGACTAAAATAATAGATGGCGGAGGTGCAGTAGACATCGGTTATCTAGACTTTAGTAAGGCTTTTGATACTGTCCCACATAGAAGGCTTATCAATAAATTGCAGTCTTTGTGCTTGGACTCCCATATTGTTGAATGGATTAGGCAGTGGCTGAGGGACAGACAACAGAGGGTTGTAGTCAATGGAGTATATTCAGACCATGGTCTTGTTATCAGTGGGGTACCTCAGGGATCTGTTCTGGGATCCATATTGTTTAATATATTTACCAGCGAAATTGCAGAAGGCCTTGATGGTAAGGTGTGTCTTTTTGCTGATGACACAAAGATTTGTAACAGGGTTGATGTTCCTGGAGGGGTACACCAAATGGAAAAGGATTTTGGAAAACTAGAGGAATGGTCAAAAATCTGGCAACTAAAATTTAATGTTGATAAGTGCAAGATAATGCACCTGGGGCGTAAAAACCCAAGAGCAGAATATAAAATCAGTGATACAGTCCTAACCTCAGTATCTGAGGAAAGGGATTTAGGGGTCATTATTTCAGAAGACTTAAAGGCAGCAGACAATGTCATAGAGCAGCAGGAAATGCTAGCAGAATGCTTGGGTGTATAGGGAGAGGAATTACCAGTAGAAAGAGGGAGGTGCTCATGCCGCTCTACAGAGCACTAGTGAGATCTCATTTGGAGTATTGTGCGCAGTACTGGAGACCATATCTCCAGAAGGATATTGATACTTTGGAGAGAGTTCATTGAAGAGCTACTAAACTAGTACATGGATTGCAGGATAAAACTTACCAGTAAAGATTAAAGGACCTTAACATGTATAGCTTGGAAGAAAGAAGAGACAGAGGGGATATGATAGAAACTTTTAAATACATAAAGGGAATCAACAAGGTAAAAGAGGAGACAATATTTAAAAGAATAAAAACTGCTACAAGAGGACATAGTTTTAAATTAGAGAGGCAAAGGTTTAAAAGTAATATCAGGAAGTATTACTTTACTGAGAGAGTAGTGGATGCATGGAATAGCCTTCCTCCAGAAGTGGTAGCTGCTAATACAGTGAATGAGTTTAAGCATGCATGGGATAGGCATACGGCCATCCTTCATATAAGATAGGGCCAAGGGCTATTCATAGTATTCAGTATATTGGGCAGACTAGATGGGCCAAACGGTTCTTATCTGCAGACACATTCTATGTTTCTATGTTTCTATTTCAAAAAAGGTTATATTAGTACGTGTCATATAATCATGTTGCAAAGCCATTGATTAACAGTAAGTTGCCAACTCCTTTAAGTATCATACTACTACTACTACTACTAATAAATAATATGTGCACCAATACTGCAAAAATAACAATTGTATTACATAAATACCCTATGACAGCGGTGGCGAACCTATGGCACAGGTGCCAGAGGCGGCACTCAGAGCCCTCTCTGTCGGCACCCGCGCCGGGGAAAAATTCTATAGTGTACCAATATGCCTTAGACTTTTCCTGTCATTCATCAGCTCAGGGCACACTATGCATGGCGCAGGCAGCGCATTGAATATAGGCACGCTATTATAGCTAAATGATAAAGTACATGGAAGATATACTATATTGGACTGTAATATTCAGGTTAAATTGCCATCTTGGCACTTTGCGATAAATAAGTGGGTTTTGGGTTGTAGTTTGGGCACTCGGTCTCTAAAAGGTTCACCATCACTGCCCTATGACAACACATCTAGAAAAAAAAGAGAGAGAGACAGAAACTGAACCAAGCACATTCATGGAAACATTGTATATGGTACAAACAGGTACAAATATAGCAAGATAACAGTAAATAGCAGCTGGGTTATACCAGCTATAACATACCAAATATCCCAATATAGAGTATATTATAACAGCCTCATGTAAGTTAAACTGAATGTCTATGGGTATAAATTAGAGATGAGTAGTGTTGAGTGAATCAAAGTGTCCGCAGTGAATTTTGATCAGAATTTCAGGGAAGATTCAATTTGCCACTAAGCCGAATTTACTTCTGCTTTATGGTAACAAATAGATTTCCCCTAAAATAGGGTAAAAAAAAAAAAAAAAAATCACACTCACCTCATCCATTTGACCG